>NC_083614.1:33660034-33820034 GCF_963584025.1 Labrus mixtus | reverse complement strand
GGTTGATTTTAAACTAATTTTCCTTCACTGTACTGAACTGCCTCTCCACACCTGTCTGTTGGATCTTATTCCTGTTATTTTCATTTTTATAATTTTACCCTCTCTGTTGATCTGCTCTGTTGTCGTGTTGCTGTATTTGTCTGTCAGCACTTTGTAAACATTTGTTTTTAAAGGTGCTATATAAATAAAGACATTATTATTATTATTATAATCCCATAACGGAGACATGTACAGTGTGACAGCAGCAGAGAGTAAGGAGAGACAAACATTGCACAGAGGAGTTGAACGTGTACCAGAGGATTTTATAAATAATATGATGTTGTTTTATTAGAATATTGCACGAATGGTTTCCAGCTTGTGTGTTCTGTAAAAACAATTCACTCACTACATTAAACTTTAAGTTTCTCTGTTGAAACAATGAAGGCATTAACATACTCTGAACCTCTGAACTCAAACTAAATCCACCGTCCTGCTGGGATCTGATTCATCCTCGTGTTCTGTTATCCAGTCTGCTTAAAGAATCCTTCGTTTTCTCTTTCTGTTCTCCACACAAAGCATTTCATCAGAAGTTGCATTTATCGCTCCTGATGCCCAACAAGCTAAAGACAAACTTTTCTTCATTAATCATCAATGTGTTTGTTATTTAAACACATTTAAACACTTAAAATGTTTGTTTTTTTTCCAGGTCAACTTTGTGCTCTTCGTTGGCATCATCATCATCCTCGTGCAGAAGTTACAGTCCCCAGATATCGGAGGGAATGAGTCCAGTATTTACCTGTGAGTTATTTTACACTTCACGCCTGACATTAAGCCAGGCAGCGGTTTCCATGACACAAAAGAGTTTTGTAAGATGACTCTGAAGATCAGCTGTTTGTGAGGTCATCTTAAAGCTACATCACAACATGTGAAAAAAGGTTTTCCTGAATTTAATGAGACAGGATGTTGTTGTAACTTCCTGTGCCGATTTTAATGAGGACATGCATCCTGTGTTCCAGTTTTCCTTTTGTAAACTCTGTGTGTGTGTGTGTGTGTGTGTGTGTGTGTGCTCTGCAGGAGGTTGGCCCGCTCCACTCTGCTCCTGATTCCTCTGTTTGGGATCCATTACACCGTGTTCGCCTTCTCCCCCGAGAACGTCAGTAAGAGAGAGCGTCTGGTGTTCGAGCTTGGCCTCGGATCCTTCCAGGTGACTGTTCCTCCGTCAGCGTCCATATTTATAAAAATATTTATAACTTAAATAAATAAATAACTCACAGATACAGCCAGGGAAGGAAGGAAGTGGAAATGAACAGAGCTGTAAACTTCAGGGTTTATAAATATTTTGGTTTGAGCTAAATGTCGTTTTTTTAAACAATAACAAGTTGCATAAATCGTTAGAACCTTCAAAAACTCAAATAGGTTCTACAAATCTGAAATTCAATTAGCAGGCATACATCTGAAAGTGAGAACAACACAAGCGAGTAAAAAACATTGGAAAGTGCCAATGAGCAGCTTCAGTCTGATGTGTAAGAGGTGATAAAGACAAAGGTGATTAATGAGTATTACTAGTTAACAGTTAGTTAATGAGTAGATGGTGAGTCACTCCTCTTCAGTTCAGAGTAAGTACTCATTATGATGCCTCACTTCATCCTCAGTTAAAGGTCCAATCAGTGAGATGTGTAGAGAGTGAGATGATAAAGGTATCTTACTATCTGATCATTAAGGAAACATGTTGAAGTGCTGGCTTCTCTGACAACAATGCAGCAGCCAGTATGTCCTCCTTCTAACTTTAGATTCTGGTTTTGGACGCCCCTCGGTTTGTCAGATATGAGAGCAGTTATCAGGTCAACAGGTGTTGCAGCGATGGAAGCGGTCAAGAGAAGTGGTTCAGATAGAAGTGATTGTACCCGACCTAAAAAGCCTCTGCATGTTTCTAATAAGCTCCACGAGCAGAAACGTGCTCAAACTAGGATCAATATTGGAGATGCTTTTGAAAAATGGAGAGAGGTTAGAACACAGAAAGGTTTACAGACCCATGCAGAGCTGGATAAACACTGAAGCTTCAGAGTCCACCACATGGTGACCTGTGTGACTGTAACCGGTTGTGTTTCTCTGCTGGACTATGGAGGGTGTGTGTCTGTCTCAGATGTTTATGGTGCAGGAAGAACGCCACAACAGCCGGAGTTGCTCTCACTCTGGATCTCTTTCCTTTTTATTCTGGTGTATAATACAAAAGCACACAATCAGCATTGATATGCAACTGCAAGGACTCACATCTTCAGCTCAGGAGAGATTCCTTTCTCTTTTTAAGAGTATTTTTACATAACATCATGAAATCATATCAATTAAATACATTTTTAGCACAAGTGATCGTATAGTGGAATTTTACTTTGTCTTTGAGTACCAAATAAGAGCATTTTCAATTTTTATCTGTATATAAACATACCAAAATCATTTTAACACGTAACCATCAATGAAGTGCATTTTATAGATTTTTACAATTAACACAAACAACATGAATTTACAGCTCTCTATGATGTTTAGAATTTAGACTGCAGTACCGTTTTAAACACTAGGGGTCAGAGTTACAGACTGCTCCTTTAAGTAATCTCTACAGAATGGATGAGTAGTAACTCACTATGTAACAGTTAGCTAGTATTTAGTTCCTGATTTGTTCCCCAGTAAGTTTTCAAAATGTTTGTACCTCATTGTGAAGTGTTAGCAGTTAGAGAAAGTGACATTCAGTCTCACACTCTGACTGTTTGTGTCTCCTCAGGGCTTCGTGGTGGCCGTTCTCTACTGCTTCCTGAATGGAGAGGTAAACATCATTTAAATCAGTTTTTACTAGTTTCTATACTCTACACTATTTTAGTACAAACACACAACATTACTGATCAGCAGCTTGAGGAATAGACGAGTGTGTAAATACATAATTATTATAAATAATAATTTATCTTGATTTATTGCTCTGTAATGTGTAACGGCTCATTCTTCTAGTTTTGTGTTTTCATTTGTCATGAAAATCACCTGGACATACAAAATGAAACTCCTGCACATTGTCTGTCGCTTTTGTAATTATTGAAAGTTTATTGTGAATAAATGTTTTTGCCTTGTTCCCCAGTATACCAGGATGTATATCTTTGTTTGTTAGCTTAATGCTAAATCATACTACATATATATTAGCATTACAATAATGTTAACTTATAGGAAACAATCTATCCATCCTTAACAAAAGCATTTCAAACACAGAAGACATCTATCACATCAAAAGTAACCATTATTCAAAGCTGTGTAGAAAGTTTCTCGTAGATTTCCCATCATTACAACATCTATAAAAGACAAAGTGCAGGAGTTCTTTGTTTCCAGGTCCATGGTCTTCTCCATCTGGCATCCTACATGCACGCACACATTTTGAAAATTAAGTTATCTCGATCTAATGTTTGGTGAAAATCTAAATATCTCACTGAACTGAACCCTGATTGACTTTCTTTCTTTACTTCAGTGTTTGATCATTTTTAATAATCTGACACATTAAAGCCTGGCTCACACTGTACGAGTGAAATCAGGACGGAGCGTTGACAATTGTTAATAAAGTTTCATTTAAAAAAAAAAACAAAGGACGACGATTGGTGAAAGAGAAGGAAGTGGAAGTTGTTGTAGGATATAGAAAAGTTGATACAATCGTAGATATATGGAGACAAGTTTCAGAAAAGTGCTGCACTGATGATCTGTGCATCCTGCCGCTGGTCGCCATGACGACAGTCCTCCCTTGTCTCTCGTGATTGTAGTCACACACAACTTCTGCCGGACCCTTTCATGATGTAATCATCAAGATTTTAAATTCTAAATATCAAACATGTTTGAAATAAATCGGGGACGTTAAGATTGGATCTTTGTACCGCTCACACTACAAGATAATCTGAACAGAGAATCGGGTCCAAGCAGCCTCGAGTCGGGAGAGACCCTGAGATTATCCTGCAGTGTGAGCCAGGCTTTAACACGCTCATCTGCATCTTCTCATCCTTTTTGAATTCTTCTCTTTCTATCATGTTGATTATTTAATTATTGCAACAGGAAATGCATTTTATTTTGAAAGTGTGGGGACATAAAAAGAGGGTGATTCTCCTTTAAGGACAGTTTAAGTCAACATGCAGAGCAGTGAGTGTTGAACAGTCAGTTAGAGCGAGGGACAGTGAGTGTGTCTCCTTCCAGCGAGGTCCATTAATAATGACCTTGTGAAGTATATCCCTCAAGGTGCAATCGGAGATCAAGAGGAAATGGCGCAGCTGGACGGTGAACAGATACTTTGCTGTGGACCTGAAGCACCGGCATCCTTCCCTGGCGAGCAGTGGGGTGAACGGGGGCACGCAGCTGTCCATCCTCAGCAAGAGCAGCTCGCAGATCCGCATGTCCAGCCTGCAGGCGGAGACCCCGGCCACCTGAGCGCCAACGCCGGGGACGCCGCGTCTGGAAAAGACAACGCCAACTCCACCACCGCCGCCGCCGCCGCCTCTGCTTCCCGACCTGACGCAGCCAAACCTGCCACGCCCACCCTCGTCCCCATGACCTGCCTCGACAACCCGTTCCTCAACCCGTTCCCCAACCCGTACCCGGACGAGACCGAGATGGAAACACAGCTCAACTCCACCGACCCAGAACTGCCTCCAGTCTGACCCGCCTCACACACACACGACCAAACCTGAGTGTCAGGCTGCCAAATAGTAAACAACCTCATGTCCTGACCTTTGACCTGGATCAGGTGCAGCTGGAGAGAAACGTTGTCCTCCTGTTCCTGCAGCCTAGGGCGTGTTTAGGATTTGATGTCGAGTCTTGTTGAGTTGAAACCTGCAGAAGAATCGTGTTTTCTCTGTACATATTGTGTGAGTATTTAAAAGTGTTTGGTGCTACAGTGTTTGCTGGTGTGACGCACAGAGAAACCAGTTTACTGCAGCAGCTCCACAGGCTGCTCCCTCTCCCACTGATCATTCCAGTCTGACCCAGGACGTTTTTTTAAAATATATTTTCCTCCTCAAAAAGTATTTAAAACGTAGATATTGTTCTTTTTTTTTCTCTTTAAATACCGACACCGAAGCTGCCAGGCCATAAAGTGAGTGGCAGACAACACAGGGAAATGTAAATACCTTAAAAGAGGGGCGCTTATCTATTTGAGTTAAAATATGTAGAGGTGGTAAATAACCCTAGTGATGTTACAGTGATGTCATCAAAAGTTTTTTGAGCATCGGTTGGAAATTTTTAACCGGTGCTCAAAAAACTGACCGAAGGTTGAAAGACTGCAAAAGCACAGTGTCTCTAGAAAAGATTTTAAAAAATTGTGTTGCATTGTGGGAAATGTAGTGTGAATGGGTATAAAGAAAAAAAAGCTTGTGATGTCATTAGGGGTTATTTGAGACAGTAACGTTGACAGTAAATCTGTGCAAGAAACTCAAATTGAAGACTGGGAAATATTTGTGGGAAGGAGTTGTTGAGGGGATGTTGCATTATGGGAAATGTAGTGTGAAGAGGGTAGGGAAAAAAAAGCTTGTGATGTCATAGTGATGTCATTAGGGGGTTATTTGAGACAGTAACGTTGACAGTAAATCTGTGCAAGAAACTCAAACGGAAGACTGGGAAATATTCATGAGAAGGAGTTGTTGAGGCGATGTTGCATTATGGGAAATGTAGTGTCCAGTGTTTTTAAAGCTATAATTTGATATTTCTCGGCCTCTGCTGCTTCGATTCTTACCGGCCCGGATGTACAGATAATATTTAAAGACTGAAGAATCACTCCCACATCGGTGTTCATAAAATCTCCATAAAATCAGTGTTATCGAGAGGGGGGGGGGGGGGGGGGGGGGGGGGCTGGAACTTTATGCACACTATAATGTGGCTGATTTCAACACCAAGACTTTACAAAACACATTCAGTGCTGAAGAGGACAAAACAAGGTCTTAATGTACAAACAGTGACTCTGTATTATTTGCCCCAAAACCGGCACAATTTTTCATTTTTGTGACCGGTCTCTGAAGACGGAGGAATGTGGAGGAGGAAAATTCATCTGCTCCCAGGCGGGTGAAAAAAAACCGTATTTATGAGAAGGAACTTATTTTCTATCGTTGTGTGAAATACCAAAAAACAGAAGAAAAAAAAAAACACACACCAGGGTTACATGATGACCTCGAGGGTCTTCTTGGGATGTACGCACAGTGCTGAGGTTTGCCGACTACGACCACAAACACAACACAAGCCTTTGAAATCTCAGCACCAGAAAACAAGAGAAGAAGAAGAAGACGCCTTCTGGAGGTCAGAGCGTCTGTAGGTTTTACAAACAGCCGTTAGTACAGAAAATGTCAACTATAACGGACTCATGGCTGAAGTATCATGAGTCTGACTTCTTGCATGAAATTGCAATTATTGTTCATGTGTTTGATTTGTGCAAATTCAGTGTTTTACAGCAATCTTTTTTCTCTTTTCTTTTCCAAACTCTCCGTGTTGATCCGGCTGTTGAGGAGGCGACAGGAAGTTAACGGCCTCCTGCAGGAAACTTCACATTGTTTACTAGTCAGAGTGAAAGGGTGGAAAACAACAGGATACGTCTTTTGTTTTTGGGATGAGATTTTCCTGATTTCTCTCTGAAATTCTGTTTTTTATTTCGACTAATGAGGAGTTTCTTTTCCTGATTAATCCCTTGTTCTCCCCCTCTCAGTAACTCTGTATCTCTGCTGGTGTTTCTCTCTCTGATTTTAAAAAAAGCACACAAAGTTGGATGTTACTTTCAGAGAAAGAGAGAGATTTTAAACCTCCGGGGTAATCCTCTCGTTCCAAAGACAAATGAATCGACTCCTCACTGAGTTTATCTTTTGTTTTTTTTTGCACGGCCGTATTTTGTGTTTTTGCAAAGTCTGAGCGAGCTTTGCGACTGATGTCACCGCGGACCCTTTTTTTTCTTTTTTGGTCTCACTCTGAATCCCCGACATCGTGTCTCCAAAAGTGCCTTTAAGCACAAAACAAGTATTCTGACTTCTGTTTAAGATTTCAAACAAAAAAAAGAAAAGAAAGAGAGAGATTTGTCTTTTTTAATTTCAGAACATAACTGCAAAGTCAAGTGAAGGAAAGGGGTTGAACAAAGTGCTTTTTCTGACGCTCCAGACTAAATCAGTGTTTTCAAACCCGGAGGCCTTCAAAGTACTTTAACTCGTCTCTGCTGCAGATGAGCAGAACATACGACAGATTAGTGTTTCTTTCAATAAAAGTTACTCGGTATGTCAATGTACAGAACACTTTATCACATGCACACGAGAATAAAACATGTTTATGCATATTTTACACATCCTTTACTTTCCCTCGACGGCAGAGAAATGGAAAATGACCGGACTAATCTCCTGCAGCTGAAACACTTTCAGACAGGCTGATATATTTAAAAATAATCTCCTACAAGTATCCAACAAGAGGAGCTGTACTCTGATATACAGATATGACTGAACAGCTCAGATCTGCATGGACAGAAATCACTACAGTGTGATCAAGTGTGCAGACAAAGTCAAACTGCAAAACAACAAACGAGTACTTTTTTTTAAAGCATATTCTTCCTGTTGTGAAAGTAAATGAGCATTGAACTCCGTTCTTGTAGAAGTCATAAAGATAAAACATCTTTTTTGGTCGTTTGCAAGTTAAAAGACGTTCAGTACGGAGTCTCAGAGCAGACACAAAGTGAACATTTATTTAAAGATAATAAGTAAAACATGTGATAACTGACAGGAGGTGAAGTGAGGGCTGCACAGGGTGAAAAAACAGAAACAGGATGTGAAGGAATCAGGCGCTCTTTCGGACAACACAGCTGAATTGCACATAAATCAAATGACCGTCAGGTTCATGTTGAACAAACTGGAAGTCCAAACTGACAATCCGAGGCATGCAGAGTGCCTCCGACTTTCACTTCAGACTCTCCGATTATTCACCAGGAACTTTGTTTGCATAAAACCTGGACAGACATTTATTAACCTGCTCAGAATATAACTCGACTTTTTGTGTTTCTCCTTCTTGTTGGAGGTGAAAATCGACACATGAAACCCTTTTTTTTATGTTGTTGTCATTCTTCATTGACTATTCTCACATATCTTCTGTTAAATTAATCTCGTTAAGATAGCTTGAAGATGTTTCAAGACTTCTTTGTTGCTAACTTAAAACGACTCTTTTATCACAAACGGTCCAAAAGGACGAGGCGTCTGCGTCTCCCTTTGCGACGCTGCATCCAGTTTAAGACTCAGACACATTTTAAGAAATGTCAAAATTAAAAGACATGTGGAGAGAGCTTTTTGAGAAATCTGGTTGTTTTGAGAAGTTCTCTAGACAGATGTTTGTTAAATAAAATAACAGGAAAGTTCCTCCTTTTTAATGCCTCGATGCCAAATCCGGTCTGAGATTGAAGGTATATCGCTGCGATAATAAAGACATTTTAAATTCTTTAAAAAGACACAACATTTCAGAGCAGGATTTACTCAAAAAGAGGAAAAGGAGGTTAAAGGGGGGCGGTGTGAGGTGTGTCAGATATCAAAGATAATTCTCTTTTCTCTGAAATCCGAAATATCCGCACACGTCTTTTAACCTGCAAAATGGCCGACCTCACTCCTCTGGTAGTCGGGACGTGTCAGGGCAGAGAGAGATAAAAAGAAGGGCTGACCGGTGTACTGTCTCGTCCTGTTGCTCTGCTCTGTGTTCAGTGGGAGCTGAAATAATCAGAGTGCAGATCCAACAGCAGCCATAAGGGGGCCCTGTTTCACCGCTGTGATGTTTGAGGAGAAAGGGGAAAGGGCTGGACAATCACCACCATCTGGTTCACATGAATGTTCAGACGAGCTCGTTTCAGACAATCTCACTTTAGTTTTATCGATGTGTTGACGTGGGAGTCAGAGCCTTATATCGCCCAGTACTAAGTTGATGTCAGACAAAGATGGTTGCTATATAATTAAAAGATCAATCCATTTTGAACCGGTTGTTGTTGTTTTTTTAATTTTTTTTTATCTCTGACGTTGTTAGTGGAAGTGTTTTTGAGAGGTGTGTGTGTGTGTGTGTGTAGCAAACCTCTGTGATAAATAATCTGCAGCTTCAATGTGCCGCACAGAGACGGGTTGCCATGCCGACGTCGTACCTTGTAAACCTGTGCTTCAAAGTGAATTGCTGTCATTTGAAAATCTTGCGCTGTGACTTTTCTCTCTTACTTTTTACTTGATTTTATTTTAAATAGTGATCGTGTTTGCTGAAGTATACAGCCTCCTGTGATGCCTCTGTACTTTCCTAAAGGCTGATTGATGCATGCGTCCTTTTTTTCAAGCGTTTTGATCTCAGATGTTTCTCACTGGAGGGTCGAGTTTTCAGGGAGTGTTTTTTTTAAAAAGTGGACGAGCCGATTAGAAGCAGGACGTTGGGGTTTCAGCTGTGAAGAAAGTGAAGCTCCAGTCCCACAAAGACCCGCTGAATACTTTTCCTTTGAATGTTGATCTTTTTTCAGACATGAGGAAAAGTGAAGTGCTATAAAAATTTCCATTTTTTTCAGATTTTCTCTGCAGAGCATGACAAGAAAAACGTTTTTACTTTTGAAGCTATGTGATGGTGGTTATGTTTTTTTATCTAGCGTCGTTGTTCCCACTGCCTGTTTGAAGCGTAAATATTCTGTATATAGACGGGGCTGAGCAGTCTGTGCACTGATGTGTGAATGTAACTCTGCTGCTGTGAGCCTGCGTCTGTCTGCTCATGAGCTCTTTTCATTTTCATCTCTTTCTCTGCACAGTGCGACCTTTTCTCCTGTTTTGGTTGTGCACATTAGAAGAGTGTTTTGTACATTATGGAAGTATCGACAATAAATGTTTTTAACTTGCTGGCTCAATGGGTTTTTGTTGCGTGCTACATTTTTAGAAGTAGACGTGTTAAATGAGGCCGACACATACTGGAATACGACCAGAAGCAAAAATGCATTAGTCTGTTTTTGTTACTCCTGAAATAAAAGTTGTGAATCTTTAAAAAAAATAGGCTCAAAATATACAATCTCATCGTCTTTAAAGGTCACATATTAGTCAAAACACACTTCACCATGTTCCTCTAACTCTAATATGTGTCCCTAGTCTGTCTACAAACCCCCCAATGATGAGAAAAGTCCATCCTCTCCGTCTTCTCCCTGCTCCACTTTTCAGAAAATGTGTGCTCAAACAGGCCGTTTGGAGATTTTCCCTTCATGACATCACAAAGGGCAGTAGCCCCTCCCCCAGGTGGGTGACACTCCCACAGCTCGGTGTTTGTTCTGCCCTCTGAGTCTGCCTTCTCACCGTAAACAATAGGACATGGAGCGAGAAAGACCGAGTACACCCAAGCCCTTCCAGAGAGGGGGCGTGGTCAGACACAGCTCATTTACATATTTAAAGGTACAGACACAGAAACAGCCTGTTCTGAGCAGGGCTGAAATAGAGGGGTTTATAGACATGATCAAATACAGGATCAGAGTGGATTTAGAACAAGAAACTTCACACACATGTTGAAGAGGAGCTCTGAGACTTATTTACACTGGTTGATGAAGAGGAGAATATGAGACCTTTAAAGGAGCATTCATTTTCTAAAAGTGAAACCTGCAGTCGGCGGACTGGAGGAGGAAGAGCTATGCATTTGTCTGAACTATTTTCAACAGTGGATTGATGCATTGGCATGATGCAAGCCAAAATTTTAGGAGTGGGGGGGAGGGGGCAAAGAGAGAGAGAGAGAGAGAGAGAGAGAGAGTGGGGAATAAAATGCAGCAAAGGAGTCGCAGGTCGGACCCGATCCCGGGCCACCCGCCCCCAGGACCGCAGCCTCCACACATGGGGTACACAAATTAACCATCAGGCCGCCGGCGTCCCAGTAAGATTTTTTTTTTTAATGACTTTGACCTTAAATGCTTTCAGACTTTTCTTATCTTTGATTAATCTTGATAATGATAAAAAAAAGATCAACAATCCTCTCCTCCATCTCCTCCTCTCGTGTCCGTCTCAACACAAATAAGAAAAAAACACCAAATGAGGAACCCGCATTCAAGTCGTAAACTGCAACCTGTGAAAACAAACAACAACAACAACATCACAGTTTGGAGAACGCAAAGAAAAAAAACATCATGAATATATGTGATAAAAAAAAGTGGGGAGTCCACACAACATGAAATCTTTCTTTTAAAGAACATCACATCACAACATGCTCTGATAACATCATCCATCATTTAAAAAAAGTCTGGACTCTGGACAGAAAACTTGTTCTCATTAAAGCAACATAAAGCACAAGATTTGATGCTGCACAGCCCAAAAATAAAAAACCCTGTTACAATCTGAAATATATGATTTTATTACAGCGATTTGAAACGCAAACCTACTGAAGGTTCGATCCCCCTGACACGTGGAGTCCACCTGTCCGCTGAAGGCACTGCAGTGATCAGTGATGAATCATACTTTACATAATGTTTGTACTGACAACGGCCTGAAACAAAGAAATGATCAAACATGACAACAGCTCAGATATTCACCCTCAACGTAAAGAGGATCTGAGTTAGCATTAGCATTAGCATCAGCACAGAAATCAGAAGCTCGCCTTCGTTAAAACTTTGCAAAACATCAGAAAATGCACTTTTTTTTTAAAATGTTGCATTATTACAGCATAAAAGAATCAAACTAAAAATAACATTAATGATACCAAAAATAAGCTGAGTATAAATATCTGCTCTAAAGTCAGTTGTTGAATCATTCTTTGTCTTATTTTGAAGGATTTATTTTACAATGATGACGTCATCTTTTTAAATAAATCTGTTAAAGGAGCTGTGCTGTTGTCATAAAATACATGTAAACTCTAGTTCAGATCTATTTACAGTCACACAAAGACGTGAAATAAATAGCTTTACAGTCTAGTGCTCCAGATGTGCGCTAGTGCACTGTGCAACATGTTGCATGCAGAGCCACACGGGCACGGTCGTTCAAACGGGAAGTTTGAGTCAAGACACCAGCGGCACTGAGTCGGTAACAGAGGGAGTGACGAAACGGGGAGACGGGGAGTGAAAGGTGTCTTTTGAATTCAAAAGAAATTCAACACAGATTTCTATAACGGAGCAGTAAGGGCTTTAATTGGGATTTAGGGATTTTGTTTCTGTCTCAATAATTTGCGACTGAGAAGTTCAGTTTTTATTATTTGATGCTGTGACGCCATGATTGACAGCTCTGTTGACGAATGAGGCTCCTGCAGCGCTGCGAGCATCGGATTATCAGAGAAGAGGAGGAACGCTGAGAGGAAACATGACGAACACAACAGTCATTGAACATTTTCAAACTGACTTCCTGCTGAGAACTTTACCATCTTTTCAATATATTTTTTTATCAGTAGCTGTTTTCACACATGCACTCCTGAAATATCTAGGTGATTTCAGGAGGACTGCTCTGGATATTCTCCTGACCTGACTGTTCACATATGCTCCTCACAGCAGGGGGACTATCCCTTTCAGACAGGAGGGGGCGGCTGAGGCAAGATGTGACGTCAAAAAACAACAACAAGGAAGTGGCAGGCAAAAAAAACAAAGTCTAATATACGATACTAAAATGAGAATATTTATGTCAATACTGTGTGTAGCTCAACAGAAACACAAAATCAACAAAAGAGTCGAGCAGCAGTCGGACACTCGGACTTATATACACAGGGTCTGTCAGGAGAAACTCCAGGTGGAGTCCGAGGGAAAAATTCAGCTGTTCCTGGAAATATCAGGATTTTTTCTGGAGTTTTCTGCAAGTGTGAAAGCCCCCCCCCAAAAAAAGTTATATGCATGTTTTGTGGCACTATTAATAGCCGAACATGTAAACATATTTGCAAAAGTTATTACAACATTTTTAGCAACAACAACACAGCAGCTGAGAATAAAACCCAGGAGAACGATGGCTGAAAAATAATCACAGTTTTTGATAGTTATCTATCTCAAAAACAAAAGTTTTTTTTACGCCTCATTCATTGTGTACTTGTTGTGTTATTAGTGCTTTTCTGTGAGGGGAGGGGTGAGTTAGTGGCTGCAGGTCCCAGAGCAAAAAATCTTGCCTATGAAAGGAGCCTTGACCTCTCTGACCAAAAAGCCTGTAAGGTGACAAATAATGAATATCAAGGGGAAACTTAGATGTTTGGATGATGGTGAATAAAAAGATGTTTAAGTAAACACGGGGTCGACCTGACAGCCCACGCAGGATTCTGAAAACCCTTCACAGCAAACAGAGTCAAGAGGAGCTACCTCCAACATTCAACATCAGACTCTGAGTTCAGTCACTTTCTCAGGATGTGGTGTGATCCTGGACATGAAGCCCAGCGTGGTTAAAGTCTTCCTCACACACTGGACACGTTGTTGGGCGTGAGGGCGTGCGTCTCCGAGGGCGGCTGGTCTTTGGGGCTGGATTTATCCAGGACAGATATCTGAGTGACCGTGCTGCTTTCAGTGAAGAGGGTACGCCGTCGTTTACTGTAGCTCAGGTAGCTCTGAGTCTGCCACTTCCAAATCCTCTTCTTCAGCTCCGCCTGCACCTGAAAGAAACATGATGCAACATTATAACTCAAGGAGTTAAATCCCTTATAATGTTGGAGCCAAAAGCTTTTTTTTTTAAAGAGGACATATTATCCCCCTCCTCCACCTTTTCAAACAGTCCCCCTCCTCCACCTTTTCAAACAGTCCCCCTCCTCCACCTTTTCAAACAGTCTCCTCCTCCACCTTTTCAAACAGTCCCCCTCCTCCACCTTTTCAAACAGTCCCCCTCCTCCACCTTTTCAAACAGTCCCCTCCTCCACCTTTTCAAACAGTCCCCTCCTCCACCTTTTCAAACAGTCCCCTCCTCCACCTTTTCAAACAGTCCCCTCCTCCACCTTTTCAAACAGTCCCCTCCTCCACCTTTTCAAACAGTCCCCCTGTGGTCTAAATGAAACATCTGTGCTTTGTTCAAAATATAACATGAATCAAGCACCAGAGGAGGTTTGTGACCCTGTATAAACCAGCTCTCTCAGAACGCTCCGTTTTGGTGTGTGTGTCTCTTTAAATGTAATGACCCCCCCCCCCCCCTGAGTTTTCCCAGTAGATATCACTCCTCTGTAGAGAGAATAAAAATGGCCAACCTGAGTTAAAGTTTTGTTCTAGTCTGGGGGTAGAGTCCATGGGTGGAGATACCAGGGGAGGGGAGGGGATTATATTTTTACCAGAATCCCACTGTGACATCACAAGGAGAGCACATTTGAAACGGAGCATTTTTCTCTGTGTTGTAAGACTTATGCAGACCACAAACAAAGGACTGGATGGTTTATTTCACATGTTGTGGGTCAGTAGACTCTCAGGTTACTCAGATATATGTTCAAAAACACTGTGGAAGTGGATTTTTAATAATATGTCAGACGGTCTAAGCTAGTGACACGCCCCCTGCACACAATATGAAGATTGTTTTATTGATATTTATGGTCTTGGTCTTGACTCGGTCTCGATCCCTAAATGTCTCGGTCTTGGTCTTGGTTAGCGTGCTCTTGACTTTGGACAACATTAAGTTTGTTTTTAAAGAGTCACTACACGTTAAGTTCACTCTGCTGTCAAGATGTTTGAACTGGAAATGAAATAAACTGCACAAAAAGAATGATTGAAGAAAAATAATCACAATGACATCAAATTAAAATACTAAATACTGATGTTTACTTACCTCACCATTCAGGAAACAGTAGAGCAGGGCCACAACAAATCCCTTCAGAGCAGAAACATGTTCAGTATTAAATAGTAGTCATATAGAGTACATCCTTTTTAACTTGAGGATCACAAAAGTTCACCTTCTCTAACTTTGTGCCCGTGTTGAGTTTTACCTGAAACGATCCCAAACCAAGCTCTATAAAGATCCGAGCTTCTGCGCCCGTGTTCTCGGGCAGGAAAGCAAACACCATGTAGTGCATCCCGAACAGAGGGATGAGGAGCAGAGTGGATTTAGCCAGCCGCCTGCACACACACACACACACACACACACACACACACACACACACACACACACACACACACACACACACACACAGTGAGAAACAAACCCATGAGGGAGACATATAAGGTGCGTCTGCAGCTCATCTTCTTAAAGGCTTTATATGTGATGTTTTGATCCAGCAGATGTCGCCCTTGAGCACCAGCATGAAACCAAAACAACTTGCGCTGCATTGTTGTGTTAGCATGCTAATGCTAGCGATCTTTATTATGCTCGTATCTTCACACTGCATGTAAATTTACCTGAAATGAGCGTGATCTAGAAACACAGTTAAGCAGTGAGTACAGTATGTTATTCTTCTTTTCTCTAGTCCCTCAATTAAACAACTTTTATACACGAGGGGAGGAGTCAGCCGGCCGTCCGGGCGATGTAAACAAAGTGAAGATAGGACTCTGAAAACTCTGAAAACATCACAGACAGTGGGACTCGGGTGTTACACCCATTGTAGACAGTCATGACTCACAGAGTTATTTTCAGAGGATAAACTTGATTTATATATTTAAGAGTGAAAAATCATATAAAGCCTTTAAGCCTCATTCATTCTCTGCTCACTTGAAGTGACTCGTGTCGTTGCCGCCGACGCCAGGAGACGTCAACTTCTGGACCAGAATGCGGATCACGTTGATGAAGATGATGAAGTTCACCTGCAAGAAACAAACACACAAAGAAAAGTCACAAGGAGGCTGATCTCAGACTAACATGTGAGCAGCAGAGCGTAAATCCTTCCCTCTGAAGCTTGTCACTTTTCAACATGTTGCTTGTAGCTTGATATTTAATTTTTTGAGGCATGCTTTAAACAGTTATCACTGAATAACTCAAGTTTGTTTCAACCTCCATCTCTAAGAAACGACACCAAACTAAACGAAACACCCAGCAGGAAACATGGAGTTCACTGACAGCTAAAGTTAGCTGCCAAAGACAACGAGTAGTTTCCTCTCTGCGATGCAGGAAATGAAGGAACTCTCCTTCACTTGTTGTTGTTAAATGTAAAATAAAGAACAAAAAAAAACCAGGCCTGCTCCATCACTCAGGACTCTTATAATCCCTCAACTGTCTCCCAGTGTGACTGCTCTGTATCACAGACTGTAAATATGAATGTTTGAAGCCTGAGTGACGTCCCCCGTCTGTTCCTGCAGGGGGCGCTGGAGTCCCATCGATTGCGGTCTCCATGCTGGAAATGCTGTCTCAGTCTAACTTTCAGTCAACCTAACGACAGGCTGAGAGCTGGAGCTGAGGCGGGTTTTAAACCTCCTGACAAACCGTTACACCGCGCCCACCTGTCAATCAGGTCAGCTACACGCCTTATTGTGAATAACTCTTATCCTTCATCAAATCAAAACTGATGAGTCATCAAAACATTCACCCCCCCGTACAGTGTGTGTCCATCGAGACATGAGCTAATCACACCTATTTGGTTTTTTGAACCAGGCTGTAAACATGTTAATCTCTGCTGTAAAAACAGGCTTTTTAGAATGGGTGTGTATGTGACTTCCTGTTGCTTCTGCAGCCAGCCTCTAGTGGACACTCCAGGAACTGCAGGATTTTAACACTTCAGCATCGGCTTCATTATTCAACACAGGAGGTTTAACCTCTCGCTCTGCACTCACCAGCAGTGACGCTGTTATCGGAGCCTTTATGATCCACCAGACGAAGGCCACATCTGTGTCGTCCCAGCACCTGAGACACACAGCAGATGGCGTTTAGTAAGACGAGGCGATCACAGGAGGTGTAATAATGAACACGTCACCGTAGAACGCACGACTCACTGTCCCCGAGCAGAAGGCTGTCATAGAGGAAAACCTCGAGGGGAAAGAGTTTAAATCTAACCCCGAGATTAACTCTGAGGATTCTGCAAAACCAACCATGCAGACTTCATATCTGTACAGATTTACACTCCAGCAGCTCACCCCGTGTTATCGTAGAAGTTTCGAGTGAGGATCCACACTGTTATGATTGTCGTTGGGAGACCTGGGGGGGGGGGGGGGGGCACAAACAGACCGGATCAGTATCACAAGTCCAAGCAGAGCGCTCTACAAATAGAAAAGGAGGCCGTGCATGTTGACAGGTAAAGTGCTGACCCCAGCCGATGAGTATGTACCACCAGAAGTATTTCTTCTGGAAGACGAAGGTGAGAGCGAGCAGCGTCTGCAGGTACATCCCCTCCACCAGCAGCCAGAAGTAGTTTGCCAGGATGCTGAACTGGAAGAAGACCACGGCCGATTTACAGGACGCCTGTGAGGGGAGAGCGACACATGCCAACAGTTATGCATAACGTTGTGAGATTACAGAAGAATCCTCCTCTGGGATTTTGGATCATTGCAGAAAATAATCTCTGTGTTAAACACACGTTTCTGAAGCGTAGGCGTTTTGTTCAGCAGGATAATCTTCACAGATGAACGCCATTTTTATGATGTTTTAAGAGTTAATGCGGCCGACAGAAGTAAGAAGCTAACGTTATGCTACAAGCTAACTACACCACGGTCGGATGATTGTGACGTCACTAGCGTTACGCTTCAGACGATCTCCGATAAACTAATCCACGTAGCTTAATAAATAGTTTACTAACATAATATTCACCTTAACCTAAAGATTAAACCTACAGGAGACATCTCCGACTAGTGAGAGAGTTCCCGCCCTCTGTGTCCGGCGTGATGACGTTTAATGTCCCCGACGACCACTGTAGTCACATTTAGCCACTTGTTAGCAACCGCCTTTTTAAAGACGAGTAAAAACTTCAAACTTCACAAGTGGAGGTATTACCTAACGTAGTTTATGTGGTCTAACAAAACACCAACATCTCTTCAGCTTGTGTTAACCACAGACCTTATTTCAGGAGTCTAACCACAAACACATTCAAAGTCCCCGTTGACTTTTAGACGTTAGACCCCATGGCGCTCAGATGCTAACTTACTTCCTGGTTTTAGGACTCATTCCTGTGGCGCTCTATTCTGCTTTACATGTTACTTTGGTGATTTTACAACAAATGTCTTCCTGCCTAAAAACCCGACAGCATTGAATGTCAGCGCGCTGCTGCAGCGTGCTTAAGGAAGCTCGAGCTCACGTTAACTAGCAGTAATGAAAAACAGCTGGGCGCCATTAATTACAGAGCAACACACAGCACGGACTGTTCAGAAGCAATCAGAACCACTTAGAAGCAATTTATGAGAAGACAAAGTGTTGTTTAAGATGACGACATAATAGCAGATGTGCGACCATGACAGGTTTTGAATGTTGGTTTTGGCGGGCAGCTGCTCGCCCCTCTTTCCACGACTGCACACCATCACTGAATCTTTCATTGGAAAGTGTTAAAATGAATAAATGGACTCAAGATACGATGCGTCCTCTTTCAGCGTCATGCAGAATGAGGCATTGCGGCCTCGGCAGGCATAACTAATCAACCAAATGTGTTATCTCTTGATAGACATTACAGGTAGATCACAGATTCATAACTCTTGGCAAACACATCTGTATATTTCAAAGGTTTTAAACAAAAAACTTGTTTTTAAAGTGTTTTAAATCCTTCAGACTGAATCTGTTTTTAACACTGATGTCACATTTTGAACCTTAAATTAACTTCTACAATTGTTTTATGAAGTTTTTTTTTACAAGAATTTGCTGTTTTATGTCACTTAAATCATATTTATTTCTCCATGAATTTATTTATAACTTATCAGGTATTTCATATAAATTACACCTATCACATAAGCAGTACCGGACTGTACCGGCACACTTCAACCACCTGATTGTACTCAGAAGCAGCGAGCCTAAATCAGAAAATGTCTTCTTATTTTCTTTTTCTCTGTGAGTTAAAACTGGACGCTCAGATGAAGAAAGTTGCGTCCACTTTGTTTTCCTGATCTGTTTGAACCCTCACATCACTTCAGCCTTTTTTTTTCTTGTTCCCAAAACCGATAAAGAAATCGACAGACGAGCATTCAACTCGCGCTGCATTGTTGTGTTAGCATCTTCTTTTCTCTAGTCCCTCAATTAAACAACTTTTATACACGAGGGGAGGAGTCAGCCGGCCGTCCGGGCGATGTAAACAAAGTGAAGATAGGACTCTGAAAACTCTGAAAACATCACAGACAGTGGGACTCGGGTGTTACACCCATTGTAGACAGTCATGACTCACAGAGTTATTTTCAGAGGAGATACTTGATTTATATATTTAAGTGTGAAACATCACATAGAAAGACTTTAAGAAATCACTGCTACCTTTTCTCACAGAACCGTGTTGCTGCTTCTAATGGTTTCTGTCTTCTTGCCCCTTTAATATCATATCTTTTTGTTTTCTTGATTGCATATGTCGTTATGTGCATCTACCTCTGATGATGTTGTGTGGGGTGCTGTGGCTTTGCGGGAGGGATTCGTGGGCGGATGGGTGTTTGAGAGCCTTTTTGTTTATGTATTTTGTGCTTGACTGTCTGCATCACACTGAACTGTTGTGTTTTTGTTTTTGTGTTGGACCCCCCCTCGAAAACAAGATGGTTAATCTCAAGGGGCAATCCATCAAATAAACAGAATTTCTCACTTTTTCAGATAAACACACCGGAGCGCTCGCTCATCGTCTTCTCTCTCTCTTACGGTCGTTCTCCACCCAGTCTTGGTGCTGATTCCGGTCCCTCGTGGTCGGCTTGTGAGAGGCACTCACCTCCTTATCAGCCAGGAAACAGGAAGAGGAGCCCTCGTCTTAATCCTGAGAGAGCGTCTCCTTCTACATTTCTACCTCTGCTCTCTGAGATAATAAGCTCCTCTCAATCTGAGAGGTTCATGTAATAAAAAAACATAATGTACTTTTCTCAACCTGAGCTACCGACTGGATTATTTCCTCACCTTGTTGTCCTCTATTTCACCGCGTTAAGTCCTTGTTTTCTTGTTCCTTTCTGCTTATTTTCATACTTTCATTTTTTTTTTTTTTTAGCGAATCTTCAAGAACAAAACTCACCAAACATCAAACCTTTAATTCACTCCTCGTTGCATTTTGCAGCATGTTTCCTTTTTCTTAGACGTCTTTATAAACGGTATTTCCCTTCAGTAAAGGATGAGTGTCCTTCACAGGTAAACACACACACACACTTCTGTAGCTGTAGTCTTACTCACACTGGACATGAAGCAGTGGTCGAGGTCTTCATCAGCAAAAAGGACGCCATCTTTGATGAAGACGGCGCTGGCTCTCAGGATGAAGGAGAAGAACAGGTTGATGTGGATGTAGTTCCTGGTGCAGTGAAACTTCCTGTACAGTGAAAAATGTTTTTTGTGGATACGTTTGGTTTATAAAGTTAGAGAAATAATAAACAAGTTCTCCAAATGTTTAATGAGTTAATGCTTTTACAAATTACTATTGAAAACATCTACCAGTTTCATGGTTTAATGACATGAAGGCACAAACAGGATATGGTTTGCTACATTACACCTTTTGTGTTTTTTATTTTTATTATTTTTTATATTTAACATTTTTAAATTCTATTTTATATATTGTAATATCTTCTTATTCTGTATTATTTAAGTTGTTGCTAGTTCTGCTTTATTTCCTTGTTAATTGTTTGGCACCAATACACCAAGTCAAATTCCTTGTATCTGTAAATGTACTTGGCAATAAATAATTCAGGATGGGTTCGGCTTTCTTATTCCAATAATGCCCCAATTTTCTTATTTTCAATGCTCAGAGGTACTGCAACCACTAGAGGGCACTGTCCCTTGATAACATTTTCCCAGCGACTGGTATCAGTTGCTCTTGGACAGAAAGCCCTCAAAACTAAAATTACCTGAAAACAGTGAAGACGAAAATAGCCGATATAAGCGAGATGAGGGAGGTGGCGTAGCCGGCTGTGTACAACTGTTTGAAGTTGGAGAAGTATGTCGTCTGAAAACAAAAAAAAAAATCCATTCAGAGAAGTATTAGCAGGTTTATATTAGTATTAAAGTTCTCACAACATCATGTGATAATGAGTTACAACAAAATGAAGTCAGTCAGGAGCTGCTGCATCTTAATGGACTGAATTCACATCATGTTGATTATCTAGAGCTGGATTTTTTCCTTTTCATTTAAAATTCATGCATGAACAAATGGATATCACGTCAATGTCGAGCTACATTCCTGCACATCTGCACTCTGCAAGACTTAGATTAAATCAAATCATTGATATATAGAGAGTAACTTTCACTCCTTCTTTGGTTTACTGACTGTTTCTGATTATGTTGCTTTGCTGCGACTCAAGTCTTGTGCAGTCTTTGCATAACATTTGTTGTCTTACATCTCTTGCCCTACATCCAAAAAACAGACAATGACACATGACAATACTTTTCACACTGCAATTTGACACCCTGGACACTTTACACTGTTTACATTATTCTATATTTCGTATATTCAAATATTTCTTTTTTTTATTTTACATTATATTTCTATATTACTGTATATATGTGTTTTAGTAATTTGAGTGTTATTGCATGGCCTTGCAGGACAGTCTTTACTTTTCACTGCACATCTGTATGAGCACGTGACAAATAAAAATCTTTTTAAGGGATAAGCTCTTGAACTATTGCTTCAGATTTGGCAACATAAAGAAGCTGAAGAGAGCACCGTCCCGTCTCGTGTGAACTCAGAGCCGGAAACAACAACCCAGAGGGAGTTTGACTTCACTCTTACCTTAACATAACTCACAGGTATTTTTAGATTTAATATATGATATCTGCTATATTAATGTTTCAAATGCTGCATAAGCTTTAAGGCTGCAGAATGATGCAGCAGGATAGATGTGTCCAAACACGATTTGCAATTCATAGATTTCAAAGTTAGAAATCTGACCACATCCTGCAGGACCTTCAGCGCAGAGTCTGAAGTGTCTGCTGAGTCCGACTCGACGTGCTCGACCCTTTAGTGCCTTGTTTGCTTCTTGTTCTGCTGAAGGAGTGAGCGAGTACTCACATTCTGCTTTTACATTTCATATTGCAGAGCAGTGGCTCTTTGAGCTGGCTGCTAAATGCCACATCCTCCACGTGTGCTCGAGTGTTTGATATGCTGTTCACTTGTGCACTCGTTCAAAGAATTTAAAAGATTCTCTCGTCTCTGTATGAACATAAAACCCTCCATCTCGACCTCTTCTCACTGACTCTCTGCACAACTCCAACATCGCACCACTTCCTCTTTCAGAGTCAATATTTACTCGACAGCAAGAGGTCACCGCTCGGGGAAACGCAGGATATTTATAGAATTTAATAAATGTCCAGTGCTGGAAGGGTTCATGCTGATCTCTCAGAGTAAGAGAGAAGTGTCAATCATTTTTTGTACCGCCTGCTCGCTTTAAATAGCATCTGTCACAAAGCCCGTACTTAACCATAGCAGGTGAAATTATGGGCTGTCGTTGCCAGGCTAGCAATTAAAGTTCATCAGTGAGAAGAAGGCATCAGTGGGGAAGACGTGTATGACACTCATCTTCAGCAGAGCAACAAGGACTGTCTGGTGAGTCCTCAAATATCCACCAATAAGAGAAGCTGGAAAGGCCGACATCCTGAGGTGAACGCTTAAACACGACCAGCAGACAAACGAGAGGTCGATATGAGAAGGGAAGGCGGGAAATAGCCAAACAATTAAAAGTGAAGGAGACACAGACGGTACTTGAAGAATACTCCAGACCAAAACAAGAAAAAAACTGAACGGAAAACTGTGAGTTAAAAAAAAAACACCCACCTCGGGTTCTGTCACTTCGTACTCTGTGAACTCGCAGGCGTCCTCGTAGGACGGGTAGAGCTCGGTCCAGCCGTCCTCAGTGCAGTTCCTGTAGACGAAACCTTAAAAGAGAAGAAAGATAAAGATCTGTAAGTGGAAAGAAGGAGAAGAAGAGAGGATGACGATAAACCAGAGGAAGCTCGTACATCAAGACGATGTGTGAGTACAAAAAAACAAAAAAACGTTCTTTATCCATACTCATGAGTTAGGTGTCCTTTTGTTTTACATCCAGACATTTTGCTCTCACTGATTCCACTCTAACACTCATGAGGCAGTGCAGTATGAAGAGTGCAAAGTGAGATGTCAGTGGTGTTTGAGGGAATTGAATGTGACACAGAGACATGGGACATGTTTAAGGGTGGTTAAAATGAATATTCCTGAAGTGTCAAAATGTCAAATATTCCTAAAGTAAGATGCACTAACGCTACAAGAAGCTTTTCCTCGGTCAGTCCTGGCATGAGGAAAACCTGGAGAACCAGTCTCTCGCTCGAGCCAGTAAAAAGTAGACCGGGGTTCAGATGAAACAAGGACGTGATATGTAGCAATTAGCAATTTTATTTATATAGCACATTTCATTGTTGTTTGGATAACCTGCTGCTGTAACGCCACAATTTCCCAGTTTGGGATCAATAAAGTAATTCTATTCTATTCTATTCTATTCTATTCATTACAGATAAGCTCAATGTGCTTTACATTGAGGTTAACAACAAATTAAAACACAGCATACAAAAGAAAGAAAGTGTTTCCACAGTCATTAATCATTCATACACACGACAAAGCAAACATCAGTTACCACAAAAGTGATCACACACACACACACACACACAAACACACACACACACACACACACACACACACACATACATACACACACACACACACACACACACACACACACACACACATACATACAAAAAAAAAAACTATTCATATGCTTTCGAGAACAGATTTTGAGTTTTGTTTTAAAAGTAGAAACAGTAGTAATGGACCTCAGGTCAGCAGTTTGTTCCAGAAAGAAGGACCACAGTAACTAAAGGCCCCCCTCTCTGGACTTTGATCTGATTCTGGGTCCGGTTAAAAGACCTCCACCTGATGACCTGAGGGTCCGGGTTGGGTTGTAGTCTGTGAGCAGGCCAGAAATGTACAGAGGAGCTAAACCATTGAGAGCTTTATGGACTAATAATAGGATTTTGAAGGTGATTCTGTACGGGGAGCCAATGGAGAGTTTTGAGGACTGGAGTGATATGATCAAATTTTCTCATACGGGGTCATACGAACTCTGTGCTACTGAATTTTGAATAAGTTGAAGTTTTGCTACAGATTGTTTGGATAATCCGGCATATAGAGCGTTGCAGTAATCTAACCTAGTTGAGACGAAAGCATGGACTAATTTCTCGGCTTCAGTTTGGGAAATGAAGGATCAGAGTTTTGATATGTTCTTTAAACGGTAAAATGCCGTTCTGGTAAGGTTGGAGATATGATTGTCAAAGCTAAGGTCGGGGTCTAAAATAATGCCAAGATTTCTGGCCTGCTCGCTGTATTTCATGGACATGGATTTGAGGTGAAGATGGTAACTTTCAGGTAAGGGGCTTTGTAGATGTATTGATGCCAGTGGATATTGTGTCTTTCAGTAAGAATGAGAAAGGCAGTATATTTTTGGTATGAAAATAAACGACTTACATAGGGTTACGTTACTGAAAGATATTTTATCTGTTTATTTCTGCAGTTCGATCCCAGAGAAGAACAAAAAATGTGTTTGCGCACTTTCCTGAAGGCTTCAGGTAACACTGACACGGCCTGGTCAACTGAAGGCTGTAAACGATGAATTTAAATGAATTTTCAGCCATTTTCTCCCACCATGGCCTGCAGGGAGGATGATGGCGCTCTACAGTACGACCGCCATGACGCACACACAAGGTCATCCGGTGTTCGGTGAGAATGTGCGTTCGAGAGGGAGGATAAAAAAAAAGTTCCTCGGTGATTTCACGCTGTGTGGAATCTGCTCGGCTGGGCAGAGTGTGGAGGTTTTGAGTCGTGGGTGGTTTGAGCGATATCCAGCTGCATTAGCCTCAGAATAAGGTGGCGTGCAGAGCCTGCAGCGCCGCAGCGTCGGCGGGTGAACGGCTGGATGTGAAAGGAGGGTTGAAGGCCGAGGCTCCGGGGAGGACGCCAGTTCAGCTTTAACGAGCAGCGTCAATTCCTTCCCCATGCTCTCGGGCTCTCGGCGGTGAACTCTTTGATTTTCCAATTCAATATTTTCTCTGCTCGCCGCCTCCCGTTGGAGAGGCTCCATCTAACCGCTCAGCTTCAGCACTTGACTTCTCAGAGCGTCTGTGGAGGAGGAAAACCCAGCGAGGTCCAGGGACCCACTGACACTAAGTTATGAGGTCATTAACAAGAATCCCCCCCCCCCGCGCCTCCCGATCCGTCGACACAAAGTATGAGCTCAACTTTCTCTACAAGGAGCTGATCTGTGTTCCTCTTCTCGTCTTTCAATCTTGCTGCTGGAAATCAGTCGAGTGCATCATCTGAAGCTGATCAGCCCACATAGTGAACATGCTCTGAGCTGTTCTCTCTGAGAATCATATATCACCTCCTTGTTACATCTGAACCCTGGACAAACTGCTTTTAGTGTTAGTGCTGCAAACTCCTGGAATATTTTACAACAGGACCTGAACTTGAGCTCTTTTATCCCTTATGGACACTTTAGAAATATTATTTTGAACCGCCCAATACCTGACTGTAACTGTTTTATTTGATTTTAATTACTGACTTATCACTGTAGTCATTTCAAGCTTTTAAATCATTTTAGTGTTTATATTTTATTGTTCTTATCGCTCTTTTATTGATTTTATTTTCTGTAGTAGCTTTAGCATGCTGTGTTGTTCTCTAACATTCAGAAATGATCAACACTACAAGTTGAATTCACCCTTTTTGAAGGCCCGACATTCAGAGCAGGGTAATATCAAATCCCCCAGGAACCTCATTCAGACCCTGGTCCCAAAGGTTTCTGGTCCCAGGGGAGGGAGACAGCAGAGGTAAAGCTGCTATTGATTATTAAAAGGAGTTAACATTTGTGTCCAACTAAAATGTTTTCCCAGCTACATCGTAGAGAGAAATGTTTTCTCTTTGCAGAATCACTGCTGTCGGGATAGATGATTGTGGATACACAGCTTTCTATAAACACTCCACAGATTGCCTATTTTACATATAAAAAACATCAGCATTTGGTTTAGTTATTGGGAGAAATGGAAGAAGCATTTGTGCACAAGAAATTACTTTTTTTCCTCCTGTGAAAATAATATAATGTTTGATCAAACTGACAGAAGAGAAAACATAACGTATTTCCTCACAGCAACCACAAACAAAGCTGCAATTCAAGCTAATTTAATTCACCTTATTATTCTAGAGACTTGAATTTATCCATATAGGGAGTATATGTTTTTTAATATCTGGAGTTGTTCAGGAGTTTTCTGCAAGTGTGAAAGTGAAAAGACAACACAGCTCCTCAGAGAGATGTAACTATAACCTGCATGGTCACTGCGCTGAGCTGGAGGCTGGAAGATGGATAAACTGAGTTTAGTCTGCATGAATCTGCCTGTTCTGTTTAAGTTTTTTTGGCTTCTGATTTTTTTTTTTTTTAAATGAGAAAAATAAACCGTGTTGTACAGTCATCGTGGCCTTTAAAACAGAACACCAACAGAAAACATCAATGGAGGAGAAACAGCAGAGGAGGATAAAGAGACGGACTGCGGGCAGAGTTAGTAATCATCTCTCCATGACATGACCATCTCTGCTGCCTCAACTTTCCATTAAAGAAAAAGCAAATGTGCAAAACTAAACATGTACGACAGTTACAAACAGAAAACTCTGCTGCTAAGATATCAAGTTCACAGGCATATAAAGAGGGACATGAAACACAAATGAAAGAGTATAAAGCTAAGGGGTGCACGACCTGATGAGATCACTGTGGCTACCATAAACTTATTTTCCTGATATTTATGTTGTTGCATTACATTTGTTCGACTCACACTCAGGTGCATGTGGCTGAAGATGTTTTGTGATTGGATTTAATTAAGTGGAAAATACCGAGTGTCCCCGAGGAGCAACTTGGTTTCCAACAGTCGTCCACAACAGCTACACATCATCATCATCATAAATAAAAGACGTGCAGTAAATACGTGAATATAGAATATTATAAATAATTCCCGTCGATGTCACCATGGAAGATGTGCACTGAGATATGGGACAGAATGTTTGCCATGGCAACAAGGTCTTCAGATTGTTTGAAGGTAAAAAAGATGCTGGGGCGCCGGTGGCCTAGTGGTCAGTGTATGGAAGCTCTGGGCCTATGAGTGGGCAGCCTGGGCTCGAATTCCACCTGTGGCTGCTTTCCTCCATGTTATTCCCCACCCTCTCTCTCTCTCAGATTTCTGATTCTATCTTCTGTCTGGTCTCTAAATAAAAGCATAAACAACCCAAAGATAAACCTTAAAAAAAGTCATATTATTCATATGACTTTCTGATTTTCTGATCCTGTATTTTGTTCTATGATTACATGCTGTGTTTAATGTCTGTAAGCCTGTCTCAGCTAGACCACTTTTGGTCCAGTAGATGTCGCCCTTGAGCACCAGCATGAAACCAAAACAAACTTCTGTTAGGCCACGCCTCCTCCATACTGAAGCCTTCGCTCTCCTCCAGAGACACACCTCCAACCCCTCTCCAAATGAGTTTGAACAAAGGAGTGAAGCATAAGCGGTGGACAAAATAGTCTTTGGCTCAAGCTGCGATCACCTGTGTCCTGCATTGTTGTGTTAGCATGCTAATGTTAGCGCTCTTTAGTCAGCTCGTAGCTTCACATTGTTGTGTTAGCATGCTAATGTTAGCGCTCTTTAGTTAGCTCGTAGCTTCACATTTCATGTAAACTGACACAGAATGAGCGTGATCTAAAAACTCTGACTAACATCCAAATAATCAGTGAGTATGTTCTTCTTCTTCTCTCTAGTTCTTGACTAAAACAGCTTTTATACACAAGGGGAGGAGCCGGCCGTCCCGTCCATGTAAACACGGCTCTGACAACAACACAGCCAGCGGGACTCGAGCTTCTCCCTCATTGTAGACAGTCATGATTCAGAGACACATTTACACAGGACAGACTTTATGATTTATTTATGTGGAACATGTCGCACTTTCTTCCATTACCTTGAATATTGCCTTAGAACTATAAACATAAAATGAATACTGCTTTAGAGAGTCGGGCGCCACAGAGTTTGGGGAACTGTGATTAGCTTCTCAGAGGTGACTTACCTTTATTATTAGCAAACAGCTGGGAGACGTTGGAGCACGAGACGCTGACCACCTGACCGACCTCGGCACGAGACCAACAACGAATATCATCCCACAGCGTCGGACAACCTGAGACAGAAACACATTTATGAGTAATGAGCTCAGGGTGCAGGATTCATAAATAAGAAGGGATGATTGGAAAAGTGTACTAAAAGCAAGCGCAGTAAGTCAACCCAGACTTCCCTCTCCGCAGCAACGTTTTCCAGCTCCTCCTCCCGGGGGGGTTCCCAGGCCAGACGGGATATATAATCCCTCCAGTGAGCTCTGGGTCTACCCCCGGGGTCTCCTCCCAGTTGGGCATGCCCAGAAAACCTCCAAAGGGAGGCGCCCAGGAAGCATCCCAAACAGATGCCCAAACCACCTCAACTGTCTCCTCTCGATGTGAAGGAGTAGCAGCTCCCTCTGAAAGTCCGAGCTCCTCACCCTCTCTCTAAGTCTGACACCAGACACCCTCCAGAGGAAACTCATTTAGGTCACTACCAAAGCTCCTGACCATCAGGTGAGGGTTGGAGCGAAGATTGGCTGGTGAATCGAGAGCTTTGCAGATCTCTCTTCACTTCAACGGTTAGACGCTGAGCCAATCCGCCTGTCAGTCATATCTTACAGACAATCAAGACCCTGAGATACTTAAAACTACTTCACTTGGGGCAAGGAGTCACTCCCCAACCTGAGGGAGCAATCCACAGTTTCCACATCCATGCACGCTATGACTCTGACTCCCTGAAAGAACATTACATAATGCAACATGCAAGAAAAATAAAATGTAATCTGGCAAGGATGCATACAATCAAACATGTTTTTAAGATCTCACTAAAACAATTTGATGTGCACTTGCCACCAAATCTTCCCCAGTTATAAGATCATAAAAAAGTATAAAGAAAAGTACGCCATGAGAAGGCGATTTGAGGAGAAGACTTTTCATCCAATCCTGACTACAGACAGAAAGCTCCACTTTTCTTTCCCTCTCTCTCTTCCTGCAGAGCGTTTAAAATTCTGCCAGCGAGCGACTTGTTCGACCTTGAAACACCTTCTGATGCCACAGAAATGCAAATGCCAGGCGCAGATTCCCAAAGCTATTCAGGGACATTTTGATGTGTAGTGAAACTGACTCATCCGATGTCATTTTTCAAGGGGTTTCCCCCACACTGGGTTCAAAACCAAGAAGTGGGGGGGGGGGGGGAGGTTTGATAGGGTGACAGGCTCAGCCCCTCCCGTTTGCCCTCACACGTCTGACTAGCTGTCTTTCAGCCTCTGTTGCTTTGTCACTCTGAACACGGGGGGGAGGAGGGAGGAAGAGGGAGCAGTAATGAGGAGCTGCCACCACAACGTCTCGTACATCAAAGCCGCTCGGCCCCGGTGTCAATTAAAAGAGTAGCGCGTGGAGACGCGGCAGCACTCATTCATAATAAAACACAGCTTCTGGCTGCTGCTCCAGGTTCTCCTGCCAAAGCGATGTGATGAGGCAAACATCTCGCCGGATAAATGTGACTTTGAACTCTCCTTTCTGGAACGTTTTCGACTGTACACTGAGGACTAGCTGCCGCCGCTGACATGTTCATCTGCTGCATCGAGTGAAACTGCGAGTCGTCATATGTGTCTCTAATAATGCTGAAGCCACTCTGTGTTGATTATCAGACTGCAGAAGTATAAAAGGACACCGCTCCTTTCTTTGAACGACAGTGTGTGTGAAAGGATCGCAGCAGGTGTCAGCAGTACGCTCCTTCATTAAGGTGCTAATTAAAGTGAAGCGGCTGACACTCTGACAGGACGATGCAGACGCTGAACGGACAGCTGCTTTCTCGTTCTGCAGGAATGGACGGATCTCTTTTTAGTCCAGTTAGCAGAAAGCATCCCGAGCACAAAGCCTTGTTTCTCTTCCTGCTTTCTTAAATCTTCCTCTCAGGGGTCTCAGTTATCTCGTTGTGATCAGCGGCCTGTGTGGCGGCCGTTATGTAACGGTCTTTATCAGCGTTGAAGGCTCACACGTGCATGAACATGCCTGTAAATCTTGAAGAGTGAAACTCCACCGAGCAGAATGTCTTCCTTAAATGTCAGTGGTTGGGCGGTGCCCTATTGTCTTCTATCGACGGGGCGCCACTGCATGTAGCAAAGTGGCTTGTTAGCGCAGAGGTAAAGCTTTGGGAATTGAGTCTAATATAGCATACAATTACTCCGACGTTGTTTGGCTATCAGTAACCTGCAAACGACCTCGTCTGCATAGCCGTATAGCCTTGCTTTCGGGTCTACACACTCCGGCCGGTCACTCCACGCTGAACGGCATCTCCTGTGGCTAATGTACTTCACACAACCCCCCTAAAAATAAAACCAAACTATCCCTTTAAGAAATAACCATGACAAAGAGCAAACACATGAAGCCTCATCAGAGCTGCGGAGAAGACGGATGACTTTACTCTCTCAGACGTTCACAGGACAGCCTCCTTCAAACTCCACTTATTAGATCATCTCTCTTTGGCAGGTAAACAAAGTCAAACCCCGAGCTGTACGTCCTGAAACTTCTCTCTTGTTTTTGGATTCACCCCTCTGACATTAATGTGACTTATTGTCGACATCAAGAAGACGTTATGAGGTGAGTTTGTCATTTCTGAGGGGCAGCCGGGATGTGAGACGGAGAATTAGATTCACCAAGCGTCCATCTTGTATTTCATATCTTTGTGTTTTTTTATTCCTCCTCTGGCCTGACCTCTCACACTTCACTCTCATGTTTTTGTTCATGGTTCAATAAAGGATTTGTCATTCTGTGTGTCATGTGCAGTGCTGCTGCTGCTGTAATATCGTTTGAAATATTACAGCGGAGAAAGCTCCACAGGGACGTCTGCTTCAATATCTGTCCTCTAATAAACAAGTTAACGTGATAAGAGAGAAGCAGAGGTGGACGGAGGAGATGTGTCAGAGGGGAGAGATTCAAACAGAGATATGGACCTGTGTGGTTAAACACAGATTATGGAAACAGAACATTTGTTTTATGTTTCAATCTTTTATCTCAGCTCGCCTCCGCTCTGTAAAGCCAACTTTCAGTCTCTAGACCAAATACTTAAAACACAACTTTTACTGCATGTTCAATCTTTTCCACCTCTTCCTGTAACTTTTATTTCAGGACTCGGTTCATCTGCTGTTCTTCATGTTTTTCAGTTTTCAACCTGTTCGTTCTGAATCCAAAATAAATACATGAATTTTCCTTCACTAATTTGACTAATAAAACGAAGGGTAGCTCATAGCTAGCTTAAAGGCAGGGTTGGTAATTTTCCATTGGAGGTTTCCCTGGCAAGGCCAACAGGTGAGGAGACCGAGGTGGACTCAGATTTCACTGGAGGGATTCTATATCCTGCTGGCCTGGAAACGCCTTGGATTAACCCAGGAGAACCCAGGAACGTTGCTGGGGAGAAGGAAGTCTGGGTTGACTTACTGCCACCGCGACCTACCTCATATTAGCAGAAGAAAATGGATGGATGGAAATATGAAACCTGTATGCACAAGTGGTCCCTAATTCAAATTATGTAGATGCTGGAGGTGAAGATGTTTTTATTTGAAACTCTCCGTTATCACGTAGCTGGAGTTCAGTCTCATGCATGGACGGCTCGTTCTGAAGAACTGGATATACCACAAACTTTTTTTCTTTGAAAACTAGAACAAGGGAGCCATCATATTTAACCCCTCAAAAAATAAATCAGATGTCAGTCCGTCTTCATACTGTCAGCCCGTCAGTTCAACTTGAACTTCAGGTGTAGACGGAGACGGTCTGGTGTCAGGTGTTGTTCTAAACCTGCAGGCTGCTTCTGAAATATTAAAGACGCTGACAACTTTCAAGTGAGTATGTGCCACATCAACACAACTTTCAGATGTAGGAACAGCTGGTTTGGTGTTTTTATACAAGAGAATTTTATTTTCTTTGTTTTGTTCTGGCTTTTCTTATAAAACTTAAAGGTCACATATTATTTTAAAATCCACTTCATCATGTTCCTCTAACTCTAACATGTGTCTCTAGTCCGTCTACAAACCCCCCAATGATGAGAAAAGTCCATCCTCTCCGTCTTCTGCCTGCTCCACTTTTCAGAAAATGTGTGTTCAAACAGGCCGTTTGGAGATTTTCCCTTCATGACATCACAAAGGGCAGTAGCCCCTCCCCCAGGTGGGTGACACTCCCACAGCTAGGTGTTTGTTCTGCCCTCTGAGTCTGCCTTCTCACCGTAAACAATAGGACATGGAGCGAGAAAGCACCGAGTACACCCGAGCCCTTCCAGAGAGGGAAGATGCTTAGCAGACGCTTTTATCCAAAGCGACGTAAATCAGAGAGTAAGAACAACACAAGCAAGGATCTAGAGAGGAGGAAACAACGTCAGGAAGTGCAAACAAACAGCTTTAAGTCTGATCGGATACACAGGAAGTGACCAGAGGCAAAGCACAACATCGACAGCTGTTCTTAAAGAGTTCTAATCAGTATCAAAACCATCTTAAATATCATCATCTTCAATATCATGAAGGTTGTAGGTGTTCAAAAAGCTGGGTCTTTAGCTTATTCTTAAAGGTGCAAAGAGACTGCAGATCAAATGGAGTTTGGAAGTTCCTTCCTCTACCAAATGTGACAGATGAGAAGAGTCTGGTTCAGTGATACTCAACCCGAGGCTCTCGGGCCACGTGTGGCTCATTTGGGACTAGTTGTGGCTCTTTTAGGTCTTACTTGGAAAAAAAAAGTAATTATTTAAAAAAGGAAAACATTGTCAGCAGAAATTATTCTTTGAAAGTCATTGTCACTGTGTTTCCAACACATATTTTAGGAAGGAAAGAGGTATTTTGATTGTGGTCAATATGGCTCTTAGTACCGTTCGTCTTTTAGAGACTTAGGACCCTGTTGTGAAGGTTGGATCAGACGCCTTTCATTGGCAGAGCGTAGCGGGCGGGAGGGAGTGTAGACCTGGATCAGAGAGTTAAAGTAAGGAGGAGACGTTTTTGTCGCTGTTTTGTAAGCGAGCAGCAGAGTTAAAACTAAATGTGATGCGAGCAGTAACTGGGAGCCAGTGGAGGGAGATGAACAGCGGAGTGACGTGTGCTCTTTTGGGGAGGTTGAAGACGAGTGGCACTGCTGCATTTTGAGGATTGATTAGTGGAAGCAGCAAGACCCGATTTAATGGGCGTTGGCAGAAAAAGTTTAAGAACCAATTGTTTAAGGAGAATTAACTTATTTCATTCAAATACAGATCGTCTTCACCCGCACACGTACCAGACGGCCAGAGGTTGCACAACGTGAAATTCACCGTCACCTTCCCCCCTCTGGTATTTCATCTGGGTAATTAGTTGTGAAACTTGACAGATGTGAGCGAGGACGTGGAGACGAAGAGGGTCACTGTGTTTAATGATGTGTGGAAATGCCAACAGTGAAACAAACACTCAGACTGTTACTCACTGTGAGTCTAATTACCAGTCTCTCCCTTAGAAAAGGACCAGACTGTTAACCCCCTCACTCTGTTTACTGACTCTTTGTTTCCCTCCCTGCCCCCGCTTCTCCTCTGACGGGGTTTCCTGTGAGGCTGCAGGTGTGAAGCTAATTAACCCGAAGAAGACCAGACTCTCCTTAAAGAGGGCACAGGTGGACGAGTCAAGAATGAGAAACATGCATGAAGTGGTGCTGCTCTTCTAAACTACTTTTTTTATTCATCACAGTCAAATAAAAAACAATGTGAATATAATACAGTCCATTAGCAGCCTCTTCCTCTTGAGCGGCCTTTTAAAGTCTTTTGTAACATCGCCATTAGGAAATTTCCCCATCACTCTTCTACCAACCGTGTCGCCTTCTCTTCCTCCCATTCTGCCCGCGCTTCGTTAAGTCACATCTGATGGATGCTTTCACTCACTGATGAATCATAGCGCATTAGTCTGAAAGGGTTTGCAGGTGAATCGTGTCCTTGCATGAACCTGTTTGCGTTCATATTGAAACTAAAAACGTTGTCTTTTTGTGCATCGAACGACAGCAGAGTTTTTGTGTGGTTATCAGATGATGACACGGCCGCTTTCACAAAAAAGATCTTGAATACACTTACGGACCACACAGAAGCAAAAATAAAAGCATCAGATCTAAGGATTGAAAAGCAGCGATACAAATGTTTTCTGAAGCCCCTCTCGTATGGGATTCATTTGGAAATTGGATCCCTGAGGTCAGTGTTTGCTGCGGCACATTTGCACAGAAAAAAGCAAAGCCTGTGATTTACTTTACCTCCTGACGTTTCTGACTAAAAACGTTGAGGCGCTGCATGTTAATCGCCTTGTCTCTGTGGGAAGCATCACACTTTACAGCGTACAGCCCGTCAGACATTCATTAGAAGAAGAAGACGTTCCACAGACGGTACTTCAACTTCCACAAAGAATCAAACAACAAGCACTCAAAACACCTGGCAGGAACATGATTCACTCTTTGACATCTGGATCTTTTAATGGATTTTTTAGTTTGCTCCTTCTCCGATGGGGTCCCAGCGAGATGAGCTAGCTGAACACTGTCCAAAGTCTTCATGTTGCAATGTCCAGCTGCACAGCCTCCATTATTCTCCAGTGGGAAAATGGGCTGCGGAAACCTTCTTAAAAACAAACTTTCTATCAGAAATAGCTGAGATACCGATTCTGAAGGGATTACTTCAAGCAGGATTTTTTTTGCCTTTATTTGACAGGACAGTCGGTAGAGTAGGGAACTGGGAGAAAGCAGGGAATGACATGCAGGAAAGGAGCCACAGGTTGGACCCGAGAACCCACATTAAGACCCTCTGCCCTCTGTACATGGGGCGAGACCTAACCACCACAGTAGTCTGTCTGCGCCCCCCTGGAGTTTGTACTTTACAACTTACAGACATGGTCGATTCACGCTGGTTTAAAAACACAAACGTCCTCCCCAATTATTAGAAATAACCACAGGTCCCCGGGTAATACTAATCCCCCTGTGGCTAGCGCTTCAGGTAAAGAAATGGTAGATGATGAATATTGCAGATGGGAGAATCATAGTTTGGCAGGCTCTGACAGAAAACTAAATCCTCTTTAGCTTTTATTCTTAACTGTGGAACAGAAATCAGAGGAGGCTGAGGGTCTCAGGCGGGGTGTTTGCTCATAAGGGGAGTGTACAAACGCAGTCAACGCTCCAGTCTGAGTCAGAGTCATTAGTGAAGAGGTCAAAGGCGAGTCCTGGACTTGAGTACGCGTCAGCACCGCATTCGACTGTGAAGTGGGAAAAACAAGATTGAATGCGCCTTGTCACTATAAATCAATGAATCAATCAACCTTCATTTATACTGGAGGGGGATGTTAAGGGACAACCTTCAATTACAATGACATCAGGTGAATTATAAAAGCTCCTTCAAACCTCGCTTTGCATTAAAGCACACCGGATGTTTCCGGCGTCTGGAGATTGCAGCTTTTTAATCAAAATCATCAAGAGCGCCCATCGGCCTCTCCGATGACCATCCTTTATTTGGCAGAGCAGCCGAAAAAACAATCAAGCTGCCTAATCAGGTGAGGAGAAGTCTGGATTGAAGCGGCTGATTGGTCAACCCGCCCTGGCCTCGTTTTCATCAGTGCAGCTCAGGTAGAAGGTAGAGCAGATTCATCCATTATCCTCCCTCCACCGGCTCAGGAGAAACAAACTCAGCCACCGGAACAGCTCATCCCTCACCAGGCCAGAGCTCCACTCTCCATCTCAGGTGCTGTCTTTAAAGCTGTGTAGACAACAGCCGATATGTGAATTCTCTTTCTGTAGGAGAGTTATGTGACGGGGGTCATTCCAGGCAGGTAAAGCTCTGCTCTCTTTCTCCTCGCTCCGTCTGAAAGCATTGATGAAAGCTACAGACTCCGAGGGGATCGTCTGTGCATGACACATCTGGTGTCACTCAGAATTAATTGCACCGTTTTTTTCCACCTTTCTTGTGATCATGCGAAGCAAAGACGGGACAATTAGCTGTTCAGGCAGCGAGTACGAGTCGCTTCAATCCCCAGACTGAACCCCGGCAGAGGCATTCAGCCGCTTCATTTCTCCAGTCAGCCTCGACCAAACTGGTCCTGTTTGTCTCCCTGCTGGCTTAAGCATCTCCCAGCACTGCGTCATGAAATCATGCTGAAAATGATCGTGCCACTAAGATAGATATTTAAAAAAAAATTACATTCCGATAATTATCTTTTTCGTTTTATCGCCCAGGCAGATCTGATATCCTACAAACTTGTGTCTCCTAACAGGAGCATACACCTTCCTTTTACAGGTCTTTACAGGTTTACTCAGGTAGCTGGTGGTTCAATGGTTATGACATCATGGCTGATAATCAATCTTGCTATGGCACAGTATGCAGATTGTGTCGCCAGGGGGCTCGCAATCAATCGAACAATCACAAAAGATGGCGTCCAAAAGATGGGGAATCATGATCCGCTAGTCCCCCCTGACTTTACCGACTTGCTAATGTTTCCAAGTAGCAGCACATACAGCAACAGAACGGCAACTTTCAGTAGCAGCTCACGCTTTCCTCATGCCTCATGGTCTTTGACATCCAGTGTTTCCACGGCAACGATAAACATTCTGTCTGTCATGGCGGCTCTACAGTATCTATGTTGGCCATCAAGGCAAGACATGTGCTGTTACAACTAAAAATAAAAAAGATTTCTTTGATAACTGTTGGAAATATTTGCAGTAAATCAACAAAAAAAATGTATAACAGGTTTAGTCAGTTTTGAATTCATTTAGATTTTTTACGTATTGTATGTTTGAAGTAAGAAACTAAAAATGTGACTTTTTATTGAATGTTCAAGATGTTGTCGACTAAAACTAGACCAAAGCTTTAATGAGTATAAATGACATCAATTTGGTCTGAAGATGAAAAGACTGAATCCAAAAAGAGAACGGCAACAACGGGCTTCATTTGGTCTCCAACATGTGAAGTTAAGAGCTGGATGAAATCATTACGGGAGGATTCTCTGAGGAGCTGAAGTGTCTGAAGTGTTTGTAAGCCAGATGTCCGGGGTTGTTATCCTCTAATGAGAAACCTCGGTACAGTAATCAATTCCCTGGACAAAAGATCTCTCAGAGCTTTGTCGATTTTGTTTTTTCCTTCCGGCTCCTGACATTAACTGTCGATGGCTTCAACACCTCTCAATCCTCTTAAACGCCCTCTGAAGACGGCGAGGAGGAGAGGGAGGTAAAAGTGACCCTTCAGCCAATAACCATTATGATGTGCACGGTCTAAAGATGGACAATCATCGACAAAGAATAATGACTTTAATGGCATCTTCTTCATCATCTTGAAAAGCGATGAGTAAAAGAGTGTCCGCCTCGCCCCACCTTTTTTTTCTCAGCACCAGCGTCTTTTTTCAATTGTTTTTAATGAGGAGAGAGCGTTTTTTTCAGAGCGCTCCGCCTTTTTTTTGTGCGGCCACTCCGAGCGCTCCGAGGTGCTGTTGATGTCACCGGCAGCTCTTTTCCAAATGTACGATGTATGTAAAAACAATCTTGAATATAAAACATGCAGTAAAAAGTAACGGAGCAGGGTCGGTCATACAGCGGCCGTTGTCGACAGACTGTTGTCATGGAGACAGGACGGACGTGCAAGCGCTTTTTTTTCTCAGCGCACAAACACTCCTGAGCGCACAGCCAACGCTTTTCTTCCCAGAAAAAAACGCTCGGTGGACACGTGGCCAAAGGTCGTTACCTGCTTTTTGTAACGTTTCTCGAGATGACATTTGGCGCTATACAAATAAAGATGATCGAAAACCGGGTTGCACTTGAGATGGCCAATAAGATTTCAAGGGGGGCCCATGACACTCCTCTGGGAACACCTGTGGTCCCCACTGTGCAAGACACACACACACACACAGACACACACACACACACACAGACACACACACACACACACAGACACACACACACACACACAGACACACACACACACACACACAGACACACACACACAGACACACACACACACACACACACACACACACACAGACACACACACACACACACACATACAGACACACACACACACACACAGACACACACACAGACACACACACACACACACACACACACACAGACACACACACACACACACACACAGACACACACACGCAGACACACACACGCACACACACACACACACACACACACACACAGACACACACAGACACACACACACACACAGACACACACACACACACACACACACACACACACACACAGACACACACACACACACACACACACACACACACACACACACACACACAGACACACACAGACACACACACACACACACAGACACACACACACACACACACACACACAGACACACACACACACACACACACACACACACACACACACTCACACACACACACACACACACAGACACACACACGCGCGCCCACACACACACACACACACACACACACACACACACAGACACAGACACAGACACACACACACACACACAGACACACACACACACACACACACAGACACACACAGACACACACAGACACACACACACACACACACACACACACACTCACACACACACACACACACACACACACAGACACACACACGCGCGCCCACACACACACACACACACTCACACACACACACACACTCACACACACACACACACACACACACACACACAGACACACACACGCGCGCCCACACACACACACAGACACACACACACACACACACACACACACACACACACACACACACACACACAGACACACACACACACACACACACACACACACACACACACACACACACACACACCTGTCCTGGTGGAGCGGTTCTTCTCCTCCCCTCGGAGGATCTGGTTGCACTCTTCTTGGGCCTTCATGTGCTGAACCACCAGAGCGCAGTCTGGGTGGATGGCGTCCGTCTGTTAATGGAAGATAAATATCAAATTAACCCTGATAGTATAATCTCATAAAAAAGGTATAGACTGTAAACATTTTATTTTCTTTGAGACAAACAAAGAAACAATAACAACAGCAAAGACTAAAACAGATGTAGGGCTGGAATGAAAGGAACTCTGTTGAACAAAAGTGAAACGTTTTGGTTCAGCTTGATTTTTCAAAGTGAAAAAATGCTAAAAGCATGAACAACTTAATTTAGAAAAACCAGCAGAGTTCCAACAAACCCAAGTGGCACACATAACTCTCCTGTGGGTGTTAAAAACAGGGCGACCCTGCAGGTTCCTGAAGGTGCTCACTTAGCTTCTTGTTAGTGTTTATTGTCCATGCTTGTTGCATTTTCACCGTGCAATAGATAACCAAAAGTCTAATTTCTTTTTCAGAAAGAGTGCCTTGATTTTTCTCTCGCCTTGAATTTATGTGTTCCCAACCACATAAATTACTTTAAAGGCATTATATGTGATTTTTTTGATCCAGCAGATGTCGCCCTTGAGCACCAGCATGAAACCAAAACAACTCGTGCTGCATTGTTGTGTTAGCATGCTAATGCTAGCGATCGTTATTCTGCTCGTATCTTCACACTGCATGTAAATTTACCTGAAATGAGCGTGATCTAGAAACACAGTTAAGCAGTGAGTACAGTATGTTATTCTTCTTTTCTCTAGTCCCTCAATTAAACAACTTTTATACACGAGGGGAGGAGTCAGCCGGCCGTCCGGGCGATGTAAACAAAGTGAAGATAGGACTCTGAAAACTCTGAAAACATCACAGACAGTGAGACTCGGGTGTTACACCCATTGTAGACAGTCATGACTCACAGAGTTATTTTCAGAGGAGATACTTGATTTATATATTTAAGTGTGAAAAATCACATAGAAAGACTTCAACTCAAAGCACTGCAGCCTAGTTTTTATTCTTTTGCGCTCCTTGTACAGACGCTACAGTCCCCCCCCCCCCCCCCCCTCCACTCTCTCCTCTCAACATGTCCTGTCTCTCTCTTCAGCTGAATTCTTCTTTAACACATCGTTTCACAAACACCTCGGAAAAAAACCCAGATGTTTGCTTTTCCTCCCGCAGTGATGATGAACCTCTGCGCTGTGTTGCACCTGACAGCTGAAACATGAGAACTCAACGACCTCCTCTTAAATCCCTGACATCTGTCAAGGCCCATCATGCCGTCTGAACAACATAGAAATGATGTTGACAAAAATCTCTTTCGTTTTTCTGATTTATTGTCACCATATTAAGACTTTTTGACTCCTCATCCTCCTCGTTTATCTTTATGCTTTTTTTTAATTCTTGCTAACATTTATTTGTGTTGAATCAAATTCAGAGAAAGATGTTGACTTGTCTCCTGCAGTGATGAACCTCTGTAGGGTGTCTTAAATCCCCTGACATCTCATCAGGCCGTCTGAACAACATAGAAAATCTGCAGCTAGACCTGAAATAATCCAAAAGTGTGGATTCCCCCGCAGCTTCTCCGCCCTGCAGTCAAATTAATTATCTGTGCTCTGAAGTCACTCCGTCTATTTATTAGCCGTCAGGTGAGAAAAAAGTCCCAATAATTGCCTCGGATGTGTCGAATTGATTTTCATGGTGAGGGAATTGGATTAGAAATGTGTGAGAACACCTGCCATGTGGGACAGATGGAGACACGGCAGGTGAGTGTGACCTTTGACCTCATCATCTCTCTGCGAGCAGGATGAGCACGGCAGGAGACGCTCGCTGCGATTGGACGGAAACACCTCCCCGGCCTGTTTCAGGACATGTTGCCCCCGCAGCTGTTGAGATGTTGTTTTTTCAGTCTGTGTGTGTGTGCGTGTGTGTGTCTTCTTCATGTAACAGCTCGTTGAGAGTATAAATAATAAGATCTTTTTGTTGTTGTTGGAGTCTCTAATCAGAGAGGCACACTCCGGAGACGGACCTCGCTCGCCATGGAAACACAATGATTGACTAGAGTGACAGCGGGGCGCACAGAGAATGTGGAAATTTGGGGTTAGAGCTAAAAAGTATAATAACAAAAAAAAATGAACTTAGGGGGTGCCAGTAGCCCAGTGGTTAGTGTGCACCCCCCTTACGTACCCTCAGGGTCGCCCGAGGTTTGAATCCAGCCTGTGGCTCCTCTCCTGCAGGTCATTCCCCCTCTTCCCTCTCTCTCTCTCTCTCTCTCTCTCTCTCGCCCTGATTTCTGACTCTTTTCACTGTCCTGTCTCCAAATGAAGGCAACAAAAAGCCCCGAAATAAACCTTAAAAAACAGTGGGGTCCTTGGGGTGGGGAGGGAGGGAGGTTGGGGTGGGATATATAGGAGGAATTATTTTCTTTGCCCCCCTCATTTGCCATTATTCTTTGCTTATTTTTATACTTCCTGTGTTGTGGTAATCCAGGGCCCCTTTGCCCCTTGTGCCCCTTTTGTCTGCTGTTTTCATCCCTTCTTTTGAAATGGAATTATGTATATGATTCTCCTCTCCTGTATATTTGTGGGCTGTTGTTAAAACCACAACATCTTGTTTTTTCCTTTATTGTAAGTGACAATGTTTAAACATAAATAATAAAAAATTGATCACAAAAAAAAAACGGATCTTAGGTAAAGAAAAAGAGAAGGGAATAAAAACTAAAACAGAAGGATTTGTTTGTATTCGATTGTTTTTTGTTTCTTGTGGTTCTTTGGAGGTGACGACTCTCTGGTTGTACAGGTTTTAATGTGCTTGGTTGGGATCAGCGCGAGGGACTGTCCGAGCAGCACGACGGGCGAGGTGGTCTTCTCTTGTAGAAAGAGAGTTCTAAATACATTACTCACATCTTCTACTTCAAGAATCAGCTGATAAAAGAACAGTGCTCGTCTAAACACCTAAAGTATAAACAAGGAGAAGTCACAGGGACAGGACTAAATATTTACTACTGGGTGGCCGTGAATCATTTTATAGTTTAACCTGCTGCAGCAAACAAATGACAAGCAGACGTCAAACAGCTCCGTCCTATCTGCTGCAGGTTTATGGAACAAAAAGAAAAAAATCCTCTAGACCAGCGAGACATCAGTGCCACGAGCCGCCTCTGAAATAACCACATCATGTGATGAAAACTGTGAAGAGACGTGCAGAGAATCTGATGCAAGTCAAACGATGACTGGAAGACGCGTTCTGATGTTTATGGAGGCACAATAATGAAATTTAGATTGTGATTGTGCGAGACAATGAAGAGCTTTAAGTGCCATTTAAGCAGCACTTCAATAATGGTAACCTTCGCTGCTGAATGGAAACGCTTTACGAGACTGTAATGTTATTTAAATTCAATCAGTGATTTAATAGGGTCGTTATTGAGGGCGCAGATCCCCTCCAGCCAAACATTTACCCAGCCGCCATCCTTTACATTCAAAACTCTGCACGATAGGTAATCACCAGGTAACTGATTTCATTAGTATGTGTGTGTGTGTGTGTGTGTGTGTGTGTGTGTGTGTGTGTGTGTGTTTCCATTATTGGCCCGTTAGTGTTTTTCAATCTACTTCTCACCTCGGGTCAAGTCATTTGCGATATTTCTTGTTATGCTGATGATACACAGAAATCCATCAGAGCTCTCCTAACCAAAACACCCCGCAGACTTCGAAGGAACAACAAAAGAGTTTAGGAAAACTCAAGTCAGATTCTGACTTAAACCAATGGAACGTCTCATTATCTGCCTTCTGATTGGCTGTAAACACATTCATGGCTCACACACAATATCGACCTATAAAGTTAAACGGTAAATGAGCTTGAGCTTGTTTAGTTCTTTTCTCGTCTTCTGACTACTCAAAGCGCTTTTACACCGCAGGTCACACCTACACACTCACACACTGATGGTAGAGGCTGCTGGATAAAGTGACCATCAAATCCCAGGGATCAGGTAGCGTAGTGGATAGTGCTCCGGGTGTGGATGGCCCGGGTTCAAATCCGACCTGTGGTTCCTTTCCCGCATGTCATTCCCCACTCTCTCTCTCTCTCCCTGATTTCTGTCCTGTCTCTAAAACTAATCCCATTCATGCACATTCACACACAGCCAACAACGCAGCGGGAGCAACTTGGGGTTAAGTGTCTTGCCCGAGGACACATCAGACATGTGGCTGCAGGAGCTGGGGATCGAACCCCCGACCTCTCGGTTGTGAGACATCTACCAACTGAGCCACAGGTGCACCTGATCTATCTTTGGGGTCAGCGTTTTCAGAATTCAGGGCATGCGTTCCCAAAGCGGTATTGGAGCACTGCAGGTCATACTTGAGATTTTATTAAGTTTTCATTTAGAAAAGATGATATATTGTCAAACTACAGACTTAAAAAGGGGGCATAGTGAACCGACTGTTCACGTCAGCTACTACCCCTTTTTATGAACTCAGGCACGAGCCTTCACTTCATTCTCTCCATTAATTCTCTTCAATTCTTATCAGGATAAAAAAACAACTCTAATTCATCCATAGTAAAGGAGGGTCTTTAATATGACATCATTCCCTTATGTCAGGACTCTCAAACCCCTCCAGTGTTTGTTTCCAGCATGTCACTCATTACCAATCCATAAAAACAATCAATGAACAAGATCAGCCAGAACAGAGATCTGTCCACCTGGAGAGGAAACTGAGAGAATTTAGAAAAACAGGATCACATTCCCTCCACTTTGACCTTTCCGTGATGGTCACATGTGGCATTTAGAAATTGATTTTAAGGTTTCACAGCTTCAAATCAATACCACAGTTTAACAGCTTCTATTTAAGGGAAGAGGGGCATTTAAAGTTAAGGCTGTAAAGGTGCGGAAGACCCATCTGTTGGACATCAGACGGGAAACCGGATTTTCCTTTGTAAAGGTTTTGAAATTCCTGCATTTTTTTTACAAGTAAGATTTTTTAAGCCAGTGAAACCTCTCACATAAACTCTCTTCTCCCATCTCCTGAGAGCAGCGTTCTGCCCCCCTGGAAGGCTTCCAGAGAGCTGACCAATCAGAAGAAAGTGGGCACATGGGTAAACATAGGGGGGGCTTAAAGAGCAGCTGAAACAGAGGCTGAAATAAGGGTTTTTAACAGACAGCAGTCTCAGAAAATAAGATTTTTGAGCTGCTCTATAGGATCCACAGACTGACAACATGAAAAGGTGAACATGAGGAGAATATGGGATCTTTAATGTTTAATACCCTACTGGTTGTACCAACTATCACAGGATAAGAAGGTACAAACTGTAACTTGCACTCGACTGTTTGCTCAAAATGAACAAGAGGAAACTAAAATCAAGTATTGGGGTTTTTTTTGTTGCTATTTTCCTGTTAAACCGAACTCGTACCAAACCAAGACCCCATATTAAATCTGGGAGCTCCTGAGCCCTCAGGTCTTGTAGGTTCCTCGGGATTGTTGGTGGGGACGGCCTGCTGCTTAGCCCCCTCCCCCACTTCTGTGTCAGTGTTAGTACGTATTTTCATGGATTCGTTCATCTTGATAATTTTGTGGACATATCTTTAAATTGTGTCAACCATCTCACAGTAATTCTACTTTTGGGTCTGTGAAGCTGTAACCTTATATGGTGAAACATGTAAATTGTAGCAGATCTATGTTTGGATAGGAGCCAACCATATGTTGTTAATGACTGTTTGCTAGACAGAGAGTCTACATCTGATACATATACAAATCAGTGTCATGTCATCTTTATTGTTTTATAATGATGTACCCAAATGGAAAGGAATTCGTGGGCTGTACCTTCTAGCAGAATATAAGCCACACTGTGTGATGAAGACTTTGCCATTTTGCCATTTTGCCCATGATGGCCACTTTGCCAATGATTGTCAATGATTGTGAGATCTTGGTCAGCATGGCTCAGCGATGGTCTGCACTTCGTCAGCCATGTGTATTGTGTTTCTGTGTTGTCTGACCATGGCTGAATAAATCTGAGATGATCCACAGTCTGTTTCACGATTTCATAATTGTCCATCTACTACAGAAATAACCCCCACCTAACAGTCAGTGTGTTAGAAGACCAGGAGGTCTTGTCACGGCAGCAGAAGCCAGGTTCTGGAGTAGACGGAGCTCCCCAAACCTTCAGCCAGGTGATCAGGAACTACTACCACCCGACGTCCCTGACGCCCAGCCAACACCATCAGACTGTGTCGTCCCCTAAACCACCTCCGTCCTCATTCATGCTCCGACCTCCACCTCAGCGGTAAGGAAGTGTGGACAACAGGAACGAGAGGAACACAAAGGAGAAATCCTTCCTGCATCTTATCCCAAAAGCTCTTTTTGTAAAGCGTCTCGAGGTAACACTTGTTATGAATTGGCGCTTTACAAATAATGATCGATTGACTGATTGTGACGTCTGTAAGTTAAAATAAAATGAAAAATAAAAAAGTAAAAACAGGAATACAATGTCAACAAAGATCATGAATAAGGACAGAAAGAGCTAAAAAATGGATGTGTTCATTCTAAATCACTCCTGCTGTGTGATCACTTTAGATGTCATTACTGAGATCCTGCGGGTAAATAAGAGGTATTTAAACGTCCCTCCTGCCGCCAATAGAAGAACAATGATCTATAATGAAAAGGCAGAGAGGAAAAAAAACACCTTCAGTCCTTCTGCCAAACAGACGAGCTGAAGAGTCTCTGGAGGAAGAAGCTAATAAAAGATGGGACAGCTCTGGATCATACGCAGAATCCTTCAGGATCAGCAGAGACCAAATCCTCCGTCATGATTCAGGCTCTGATCGTCCCTCAGGTGAGCTCAGAGATTAAGAGGAGGAGATGTCTCCATATAGCATCCAATCAAAGGTCAAGTGAGGATGAAATCGAGTGAAAATGGAAGATTCTTCGGCTGTATTTGAATTTCAAACGTGCATATTCAGGATATCAAAAAAAGAGAAGATATTAATGCTTTCTCTTTGCTGCTGTCCGTCTGCAGCCCGAGGCAGCGGAGTGTGTGTCCAGCTTTGATGGAGTCATCGGAGACACGACACCATCGATGCTTTTTCACTGATTGAAGATATTTGTGGTTTCATCACCGGATGCTCCTGTCGGAAGTTGAGTTTCTGTGAGGTCATCGAGGGCTCTTCTTTGAGAAATGTGCTTTACTTTTACTACCAGTTGATTTTAGTCTCTGAAGCCCATCAAACATGAAAAACAAAGAAGAAAAAGCTCATCACGGCTTCAGAAAGCTCAACGTGCCATCTTCAAACCCCCCCCCCCACCCCCCCCCAGCGGGCTCTGGGTTCGAATCCGGCCTCATGTCACCCCCCACTCTCTCAAATGTTCCTGTCTCTCTGCAGCTTTTCTTTCCAAAAGTTTGGACTGCAGACGGTTCAAGACATGACAGAACAAATAAACTGAAACAGATCCACTGAAAAAGTCTTTGCGACCACCTTTGGGGCCCCGACCCACCAGTTGAGAACCACTGATCTAAAAAGCAGCTGAAAGATATCTGCAGAAAAATGCTTCCAAGCCTAAATGATATTTTTTTTTAGAACATGCACCCTTTACAACAAACATGAGCAAGGAGTAACATGACCCTAAGAAACTCTACTTTTCATATCTGCATTTGCAACTAGGCAGAAAATAGCAGAATGTTTTATGAAAGAATCATCAGGGGCGCTGGTGGTTCAGTGGTTAGGGCTCGAATCCAACCTGTGGCTCCTTTCCCGCACCACACTTCTCTCCATCTAATTTCCGACCCTACCCACCGTCCTCTCTCTACAATAAAAAATCTTTCAGAAGAAGAATTGTGCCAACAAATCTGTGAGAGCAACATCATTCTTGTGCATGTCCTCCTCCTTCTATTCAGACTCTTTATTTGAACCCTTTTTGAGATCTGTGGCATCATTACGCATGATGTCTAAAAAGTGGAAAGTGACAATTGTCAAACCTTTAAAACGGGCAGATTGTGACACAGACTGATTTTAGGAAGATCAAATCAGTCTTAAAGAACCTCGTCCTGAATACTTAGTGTAACTATGGAGCTCCAGTGTGAGTGTTTAGAGAGGAGACTCACCGTTTCCAACACCGCCAGCTGCAGAAACAGACCCACGTGAAGGTACGATGCCATCCTTTTCATCCACGAGCCTCCACACAACATCTTCACGATCTGATCACTTTTGGAATCACACGCTCAAAAAAGTTTAAGATTAAGTTGGAAGAAAATTATCAGACTCCAAGAACACGAGATGACAGTCTTGTGAAATGTCCAGACCCGGAGACAGTCCGCGGAGTGAGCCGCATGTTGGACGTTTTATCAGAGTGAGTGCTGTCCGGTGCAGCAGCAGCAGGATGAGCAGGTCTGCATCAGGCGCGGAGGACAGCACAGACTCGACTGAGCCACACACAGTGCGCTGCGCTCCTCCTTTATATAAAAAAACAGAGAGGTGAAGCGCGGACACACAGCAGAGCAGCGCGCTCAACCAGAGAGAGAGAGAGAGAGAGGAGACAGGATGTGGATATTCCTTGAATCACGCACAAATAAAAGTGCACAACTTCCTGTAAACACCAAACGAGCAGATATGAGGGTTCTGGTAACTGTGCAGAGGAGGAACTACATTTTTTTGACTGGGGTGGCCAAACTTGGACTCATACAGGGGTGGCCTTTGTGCACACAAACACATGAAAGAATTGCATTAATTTACCTTTTCCGTCTCCACTAATCCTCCTAGAATCACTTTATTGATCCCAAACTGGGAAATTGTGGCGTTACAGCAGCATGTTATCAGGGCAAATAAAACAATATAAGAATAGATACATAGTAAATAATCACTTAAAATATAAGAGATTTATACATTAAGGATTTAATTTAACATTCTTACTGGTTAAAAAAATGAAAAATAAATACAACATTTATTCAGGCAAAGGCTATAACACTCAAGTATAGACAGGTGTCATATATCTGCATGTATACCATTTTTAAAACGTATTTCTGTCACCACAAACAAAATATTAAGGTATAACTCCACATCACTGTCTTTCCGCCAAAAACAAACAAAATGACCCCTCACTCGATCACTTCCTGGTCACTTCCTGCATTCCCTTTCCGTCAAGATTCTGCCGTTTGTAAATTTGTTGCGGGACTGGTAAAAGTGTTCGGCCACTTGTAAATCTGCCTCAGCGCTTGTAAAAGTGTTTAACTTGGTAATTTTGTTTTGCACTTCCTAGCCACCGTACTGCAGCTCCGATTGTGACGAGTACTTCAAGATTTGTTGGTGGCTGATGGTGGGAAGCGGTGAACTTGCAACAGATGTTGCCCTTGAGCACCAGCATGAAACCAAAACAACTCGCGCTGCATTGTTGTGACGCAGTTAAGCAGTGAGTACAGTATGTTATTCTTCTTTTCTCTAGTCCCTCAATTAAACAACTTTTATACTCGAGGGGAGGAGTCAGCCGGCCGTCCGGGCGATGTAAACAAAGTGAAGATAGGACTCTGAAAACTCTGAAAACATCACAGACAGTGGGACTCGGGTGTTACACCCATTGTAGACAGTCATGACTCACAGAGTTATTTTCAGACGATACACGCCTTTAAGCACAGAAACAGGAAGTGGTTAGGGATCTGTTAGATTTAGGGGATTCATTCTTGATTAATTCTTGAGTTACAAACTATCTGTTTCTATTTGGACCACTAAACTCTGATTAGTTCTTCCTTCGGTCTCGGTGGATAATCGAGCAAATGTGAAGATATTCCCTCTGTGTGTTGCTGAAATTTCTAATTTTACAAATAACTTTGGAAACTGAATAAAGAAAAATGAATCCTCACATGAAAACAAAATTGTTGTATGTAATTATGTTGGAAGCACTCTCTGGGGAAATTTCTCCGACTAAATGTTCATATTAAAACTGACTTAGAGAATCTTACTCGGGAAGTGAATGGGTCTCTTCTGGGGAGGATTACACTTTATGGAATCTCCAAAAGAAGAAATTAGTTGAATTCATCAGCAATGACACACCGCTGCGTTCAATCAAGAACACTCTGAGGCGGTGTTCAGATCAGATGTGAATCAGTGATTGACGCAGAGCGTGCACAGTTTGACCTCGACTGAGAAATTCTTGTGACGTGAAGACACCTGAAATGAGATTGGTGAAGCAGAAGTGGAGGAAACACTCATTAGGGCAGTCAGTGGGCACCCAGAGCTCTATGAGTCAACATCTTTACAGAGACTCTGCAACAAAAGAGGAGATGACGGCGAAGGCAGAAGGATAACCTGAAAGAAATGTACCTCACTTTATCTCAGCTATCAGTGGTTGTCATGAGAACATTTCTGTGGAACTCCAATCGCCATGTTTGGTGATTTCAAGCAGCATCCTCCGCTGTTGAAACATGAAGCCGTGCTGAAGTGCAAAATCCTGCAGTTCATCGAGTCCACTAGAGGCTGGCTGCAGAGGCACAGGAAGTCACATACACACCCATTCTAAAAAGTCTGTTTTTACAGCAGAGATTAACATGTTTACAGCCTGGTTCAAAAGAATCACCAGAATCCCACTGTGACATCACAAGGAGAGCACATTTGAAACAGAGCATTTTTCTCTGTGTTGTAAGACTTATGCAGACCACAAACAAAGGACTGGATGGATTTATTTCACATTTTGTGGGTCAGTAGACTCTCAGGTTACCATACTGCAGTATGTAACTTTGGCAGCAGGCCGAGGTTATCTCCAGAAGTGTGTGAAGCTTATCAGTTCAGTTCAGTTCAGTTCAGTTTATTGCCATTTGTAGCATGAAAACCACATTGGAAAACATTTGCAAGATGTAGACAGTACAATTGGACATGGACATAGGACAGTGAGTTTAAAAAAACAGGCAATATGAATATAAATATTTATAAAAAGGAAGAAGAAATAAAAACAGAGACAGTAAGGCCACATGAGAAACATACCAGGTTTGCTCAGACTGCGCACAGCACAAGGGAAGAAACTATTTGCATGACGGGACAAAGTACATTTAATAGAGCGATAGCGTCTGCCTGAGGGAAGAGGAACAAAAAGACTCACAGCAGGATGACCTGTGGGGTCCCTGGTGATGCTGAGGGCATAAATCTCTTCTAGAGATGTCAGGTTGACACCAATCATCCTACCTGCACAGCGAACTACTTTATTTAAGGATTTTTTCTCCTGCACAGTGAGGTTACCAAACCAGACTGTCAGCGAGCTGCTGAGGATGCTTTTGATAGCACTCCTGTAAAAGTTATGTAAGATGTGCCCGTTTAAGGTAAAGTCTTTTAATTTCATTAATAAGACGAAGAGACACTGTTGGGACTTCTTGACGATGTTACTGGTGTTTAAGTGCCGGCTGAGGTCATCTGAAATAGTGACACCAAGAAATGTAAAACTCCTCACCATCTCTACGGCCTTGCCGTTTATGATGATGGGAGGATGGGATACCCTTTCCCATATTCTGCCCTTTTTAGGGTTGTATATTTAATCTATGTTCCTACTTTTGTACGTTCACAATAGATAAAGTTATAAAAAAGTGTCTGTTTTCATGTACTGCTCCTCCTTGCTCCCTCTCCGCTCTGAGTCCGTCAGCTACACTCTGCTGAGCCCACACTGTTAGACCCCACGTGGGCCAAGTCTGCTCTGATTGGTCTGCCGATCCGCTCTGTCGTTATTGGTCAGTTGCTCAGCGCGCTTCTCGGAAATATCAACATGAGCTGCAGGGCCACAACGAGCCAATGGGCTTAGATCAGTGATCTCACACTGACAATGACTTCGGACTGACACATTTTTATCGAGGGGGGCTAGAACCGAGCGTTACATGAAGCTAATGCTGCAGCTAACAGGAGGATGTAGGAGAAGCCGCGTTTCCGCAGACTTTGAATTTTTGCACATAGATGTGACTAAACATGCACAGAACATGAAAACACACTAAAGAGAATATAAAACCAGAAAAATCAGAATATGGGACCTTTAAATGCTTCAGAGGTCATTCAGTCCTTTTTTTCCAGGCTTCATATCACTGAACACAGATCATATTTACCCTGTTTTATTTCTATACATGGCCTGTGAGAGCGGAGGAGTGTATTATTGCAGGTTTGATTTTTGCCTGCAGTGTTTGTTTGTGCCGAGTGCTCCGCTACAATAGTCATGCCCTCGCAGTTATGTTTCATTACTCAGGACGCTTCATATAAACAGTGAGAGTAAACATAAACAGTGCGGGTTGACAGCAGCCCACAGAGCCGCAGTGTGTGTGTGTGTGTGTGCGTGTGTGTGTGTGTGTGTGTGTGTGGAGGGCACTGTGCTGCACACCTTGCAGAGGTCGATCGATGACAGACGGTGCCTTTGGCGTCGCCCGGCAGACCACCAACACTGCAAATGGTGCAGCACCTGTTTACAAAGAAGAGGAGGGATAACAGGCGGATTAAGCTGCACATGTTAGCAGTTTAATATTTGTTCCATAAATAATGCAAAGCTGCATTTTAGAGCCTGCAAAACGGTTCAGTTTAATGCATGATCACGCTGGTCGTCAAAAGTTAGCTGTTAATATCATTGCCCTGTTTTCATCATGTATGGAGAGGAAGGATTTTGACACTGACACAATATCGTTCAAATAATGTTTGAATGCTGTTACAGCCGAGGCAGAAGACCGGCCTGTCGGCGGCGGTGAGGACGAGGAGCCGGGGCCGGCTCGAGCTGGGGCGGACTGGTGGTGTCGGTGCTCTCACTGTTTGCCAGATGCCAATTCCTTCTGTAGGAAATCTCAGAAAAAGTTGAGGAAACGGCCGTATGTGTTATAGTAAATGTCTGTAAATAGAGGACCTTAGCTTCAGTGGGAGTGGCCTGCGGTGCTGTGCATTTTGGGAGTTGGTGTCTTTCATCCACACGAGCCAAAAAGACACTTTCTGCCTTTTCTTGGTCAAGAAGGCACCAACTTCAAAATGTATTTCACATTTCTACATATATGACCCAACGTCAGTACAGATTCATGTTTCAACGCGTGAAGTTTCCCTTTAAAGTCCCAAAAAGCCCAAAAATAAATCTTAAAAAAAAAAAAGCCTCCTGTGGACGAGTGTTGTGAATTAGCATGTTTGCTAAAACACTCAAACAATGCACTGGTTCATCCAACATCATTGTGATGTCCATGTCAAATAAAAATCTATCTGATCTACACTTTATTGACAGACATCAACGCTCCGTCCTGATTTAACACGCACAGTGTGAACACTCGTGTTGTGTCCGATCGTAAAGTGTGAGCGCATAAATCATGAGCTTTTGGTCGTGCGTCGGAAACGATACTCTTGTATTCATTCTGCACGACATTTATACAATCATACAGTGAAAGCCCTGCAGCCTCAGGTTTAATCAGGTTTGCCGCCTCGTTTTAGAAAAACTTAAGTCCCATCTATTCTGTTTGCACATTAATTTTTTCCCACGCTGTCCTGCCGAGGCCGTTCTCAGTGATGAACAGTTACAAGTGGTTATGAATCATACCGGCTGATAAAGCCGCGACCTGTGCTGTAAGGTGCACACTCACATCCAAACATGTCACAAGGACACTGTCTTGATTAATGACTTCAAGCTGAATGGGAGACGTGTGCTATGTTAGCATAGCATGAGTCAGCATCATCATCAATTATCTAAAAGTTTAAGGAAAGCACAGACAGAAAAAAAATCATGCAAAGAAAAATGTTCCAGTGGTGGATGAAGGATATCGAGCTCTCAGCTTGTTTCATTTGAAACAAACTGTTTGAATCTGTAGTCAGAGCTTGTATCCAACATTTAAGGAAACATGAATGAGGACGCCCAAACTTCAAACATAATCGGAGACAGAGGCGTACAAAAAGTGGTCTTGAGACCAGGACCGATCTCAAGTACTAGTAAACACTAGACTCTGGGTTTTCAGGTATGTGGTACTTCAGCCCGTTGTTTGCAAACTGTTAGCATGTGAAGTGTGTGTTTGTGTATTAGCTGTGGCTAAATGTCTACATGTAGAGAGGGTCATTTATTACATGCTAGTTGAGATATGTTTGTGAAGCTGCTATGTCACAACTTACCTCAGGAGTAACCTGATAAGTAACCTCTTATCATTCAGCCATGGGGGACAGGGATGCAATGACACTTCCTGGTGAAAAATTCAGGGGTGTGGCTTAAATCTAGGCTCAGCCAAGCCATTAAAACTTGTGTTTCGGTAGTGACTTGAACACATGGGACATGATTTTTTGAGCATAGTTTTTTAATTTAAAAATTGAATCTAAGTCTTTCAACCTCTGTTTAAACTTAATCATAAAGATCTTTTAAATTACACCATTGAAACAAATCAAAAAAATGTTTTAAGCGGTATTTACATTAATTGAAATTTAGGGGTCAGGATTGGAGACAGCTACTTCTCAATAGAAAGTACCCTATAAATGATGATTTTGTATTTATTTAGCTTATCATTTTCTCATTGAATGCCCTGGGTTTAAATAGATCATAATATAATCTCAGTAAATATCCATGTCTGAATACTTAATTGTTTTGTTAAACCTTTCTTTTGTTTTAACTCTTATACGTGGCATTCTACCGAATTAGTTCAAAGTGCAGTCCCATTACAAATGTCCAATACAGTAGTTTAGCATGAAGGTTATGGTGTTGTATAAAATAGGATATGCCTGCAGGGAGCCGATATAAATCTGTACAATCTCCTCTCAAGAACAGAAGTCATAACACATCAAAGAAGAATAATGTCAATCTGAACGACTTGGGGACAATCTGACCTCCTTTTCCACTGTTTTTCCACATCTGATGTCCCAGTTCATCACAACAGATTATTTTTCCATTATGACAGAAACCCACCGGAGATTTACTTTCATGTAAGACGTGATTCAGTCCATCTCAACACATCACAATGCAGCGTTATCGAAAGGCCGGCTGTAAATATTAAAAACATCTGAGAGGGAAAATGGCAGAGAAAATGTAGATTTGCCCATCAGGGGACGGATGGTGCTTTGTCTGTTTGTTTGATCAGAGACTGTAGCACATGATCAAGAACAAACTCTGAATCAGATATTTACTTAAAATTCCCCTCTTATCTTAAAATGAGAAAAATATGTTCAGTCCATTTACATGCACAGTTAAGTTGAGCTATGGTGACAGCTCAATTAGCTCATTTATTGGACTACTTGTCTTTGTCCTGTTATACAAGACCGAGGGGGAATCTATGGCAAGCCGTTCAGGAAATTAATATATTGAATATATTGAATAAAGTCTGAATATATTGAATGAAACTTTGTTCAATATATTCAAAGTTTCATTCAATATATTCAAAGTTTCATTCAATATATTCAAAGTTTCATTCAATATATTCAGACTTTGTTCAATATATTCAAAGTTTCATTCAATATATTCAAAGTTTCATTCAATATATTCAAAGTTTCATTCAATATATTCAGACTTTGTTCAATATATTCAAAGTTTCATTCAATATATTCAAAGTTTCATTCAATATATTCAAAGTCTGAATATATTGAATGAAACTTTGAATATATTGAATGAAACTTTGAATATATTGAATGAAAACTTTGAATATATTGAATGAAACTTTGAATATATTGAATGAAAACTTTGAATATATTGAATGAAAACTTTGAATATATTGAATGGAAACTTTGAATATATTGAATAAAACTTTGAATATATTGAATGAAACTTTGAATATATTGAATGAAAACTTGAATATATTGAATGAAAACTTGAATATATAAAATGAAGAATCCAGAGAATTTCAGTCCACTAAGGTACAGTAGGTGGTGATACATCCCCTTACAGTTAGTTACAACTGGACCTTCTTCCATTCGACCTTGCTAACAAGTTAGCAAACGGCAAAGTGGTGGCTGTACGTCGATCGGTGAAAAACATGGACAACTTTACATCAGTGTACATGTTGAACGTGCTCCACGCTTCACTTTTGGTTCAAATGTGGTGCACGCTATCTGTCATGATTTGGTCTTATGAAGTTTGTATTTTCAGTTTATATTAACTGTTTTAGTAGTTCTCTTTTCCTAGCTTAGTTTCTAGTGTTTTTATTTTGGTATTTCTTATCCCAGTGTTCTAGTATATCTACGTTGAGTTCCCTGTGTGTCTTCAGTGTTTCATGATTTATTTCGTAGTTGTCCTCAGTGTTTCTTGTCTTGTGTTCATCCCTGTCTCTGTGTGTTTCCCTCCGGTTTGATCGCCCTCATTGTCTTCACCTGTGTCTTGTTGGTCTCACCTGTGTCAGATTACCCCTGTGTCTATTTAGTCTCAGGCCCTTTTTCAAACCAACCCCTACACCCTCCCCCTCCGTGACGGACTGCACTCCGGCCCTTTCTGAATACCCACAGTTCAGTAGTCAGTACTTTTCAGTAGGAGTTTCAGTAGTCTGAACTCTCGTGGTCATTCAGAGGTCATTTTTTGGGTCCACCTCAGTATACTGAACATTTCAGTATGGATACTAACTTCCTGGTTTCATGCAGTATGGATCGGATGAATCCTTTCAGGAAATGAATTGTATTTTACCCACAATGCAGTGCGAAATTAAACGTAAATCGTCACGTCCGCCTCCAAATCAAAACAAACGAGCGTGGATTAATTTAATCAATTTTTAATCTAGAGTTAAAGTCCCGACTGAAATCACTACTTTAAATTAACAACAGAAAATAAAACAAATGTCTGCATTATTATAAAACCTTTCCCCCTCTATTTAAATAATGATTTCACTATTTAAATGTCTTTATTGGTTTATTTTATATTCTGTATATTACTGTCTTTCATTTGTTCTTTATGTACTGTATGTTATTTAGTTATTTAATCTTTTACTTGATTTACATTGTGATATTGTTTTTTGTTTACCTGACTGTATATGAACATTACTCTTCTTCAATAAAGCTAAAAAAAGAAAACCAAAAAAAAAACGGGTGAATGCGGCCGGTTCGGGAAACGTAAATGACGTCACTTCCTTACTGAATGAATCAGAAGAAGTAGGAACAAATATCTGCCTACTGTGTGCGCATACTGAATAGTAGATACTAAACAGTAAACAGCAGATAGTAGGTACTAAACAATATATAGCAGATAGTAGATACTAAACAGTATACAGCAGATAGTAGGTACTAAACAGTAAACAGCAGATAGTAGATACTAAACAGTAAACAGCAGATAGTAGATACTAAACAGTAAACAGCAGATAGTAGGTACTAAACAGTATACAGCAGATAGTAGATACTAAACAGTAAACAGCAGATAGTAGGTACTAAACAATATATAGCAGATAGTAGGTACTAAACAGTAAACAGCAGATAGTAGATACTAAACAGTAAACAGCAGATAGTAGGTACTAAACAGTATATAGCAGATAGTAGGTACTAAACAGTATACAGCAGATAGTAGGTACTAAACAGTAAACAGCAGATAGTAGGTACTAAACAGTATACAGCAGATAGTAGGTACTAAACAGTATACAGCACGGATAGTAGGTACTAAACAGTATATAGCAGATAGTAGGTACTAAACAGTATACTGCAGATAGTAGGTACTAAACAGTATACAGCAGATAGTAGGTACTAAACAGTATATAGCATGGATAGTAGGTACTAAACAGTATACAGCAGATAGTAGGTACTAAACAGTATATAGCATGGATAGTAGGTACTAAACAGTATACAGCAGATAGTAGGTACTAAACAGTATACAGCAGATAGTAGGTACTAAACAGTATATAGCAGATAGTAGGTACTAAACAGTAAACAGCAGATAGTAGGTACTAAACAGTAAACAGCAGATAGTAGGTACTAAACAGTAAACAGCAGATAGTAGGTACTAAACAGTATACAGCAGATAGTAGGTACTAAACAGTATACAGCAGATAGTAGGTACTAAACAGTATATAGCAGATAGTAGGTACTAAACAGTATACAGCAGATAGTAGGTACTAAACAGTATACAGCATGGATAGTAGGTACTAAACAGTATACAGCAGATAGTAGGTACTAAACTGTAAATAGCATGGATAGTAGGTACTAAACAGTATACAGCAGGTAGTAGGTACTAAACAGTATATAGCATGGATAGTAGGTACTAAACAGTATACTGCAGATAGTAGGTACTAAACAGTATACAGCAGATAGTAGGTACTAAACAGTATATAGCATGGATAGTAGGTACTAAACAGTATATAGCAGATAGTAGATACTAAACAGTATACAGCAGATAGTAGGTACTAAACAGTATACAGCAGATAGTAGGTACTAAACAGTAAACAGCAGATAGTAGGTACTAAACAGTATACAGCAGATAGTAGATACTAAACAGTATACAGCAGATAGTAGATACTAAACAGTATACAGCAGATAGTAGGTACTAAACAGTATACAGCAGGTAGTAGGTACTAAACAGTATACAGCACGGATAGTAGGTACTAAACAGTATACAGCAGATAGTAGGTACTAAACAGTATACAGCAGATAGTAGGTACTAAACAGTATACAGTATACAGCAGATAGTAGGTACTAAACAGTATACAGCAGGTAGTAGGTACTAAACAGTATACAGCAGATAGTAGGTACTAAACAGTATACAGTATACAGCAGATAGTAGGTACTAAACAGTATATAACATGGATAGTAGGTACTAAATAGTAAACATCAGATAGTACGTACTAAACAGTATACAGCAGATAGTAGATACTAAACAGTAAACAGCAGATAGTAGGTACTAAACAATATATAGCAGATAGTAGATACTAAACAGTATACAGCAGATAGTAGGTACTAAACAGTAAACAGCAGATAGTAGATACTAAACAGTAAACAGCAGATAGTAGATACTAAACAGTAAACAGCAGATAGTAGGTACTAAACAGTATACAGCAGATAGTAGATACTAAACAGTAAACAGCAGATAGTAGGTACTAAACAATATATAGCAGATAGTAGGTACTAAACAGTAAACAGCAGATAGTAGATACTAAACAGTAAACAGCAGATAGTAGGTACTAAACAGTATATAGCAGATAGTAGGTACTAAACAGTATACAGCAGATAGTAGGTACTAAACAGTAAACAGCAGATAGTAGGTACTAAACAGTATACAGCAGATAGTAGGTACTAAACAGTATACAGCACGGATAGTAGGTACTAAACAGTATATAGCAGATAGTAGGTACTAAACAGTATACTGCAGATAGTAGGTACTAAACAGTATACAGCAGATAGTAGGTACTAAACAGTATATAGCATGGATAGTAGGTACTAAACAGTATACAGCAGATAGTAGGTACTAAACAGTATATAGCATGGATAGTAGGTACTAAACAGTATACAGCAGATAGTAGGTACTAAACAGTATACAGCAGATAGTAGGTACTAAACAGTATATAGCAGATAGTAGGTACTAAACAGTAAACAGCAGATAGTAGGTACTAAACAGTAAACAGCAGATAGTAGGTACTAAACAGTAAACAGCAGATAGTAGGTACTAAACAGTATACAGCAGATAGTAGGTACTAAACAGTATACAGCAGATAGTAGGTACTAAACAGTATATAGCAGATAGTAGGTACTAAACAGTATACAGCAGATAGTAGGTACTAAACAGTATACAGCATGGATAGTAGGTACTAAACAGTATACAGCAGATAGTAGGTACTAAACTGTAAATAGCATGGATAGTAGGTACTAAACAGTATACAGCAGGTAGTAGGTACTAAACAGTATATAGCATGGATAGTAGGTACTAAACAGTATACTGCAGATAGTAGGTACTAAACAGTATACAGCAGATAGTAGGTACTAAACAGTATATAGCATGGATAGTAGGTACTAAACAGTATATAGCAGATAGTAGATACTAAACAGTATACAGCAGATAGTAGGTACTAAACAGTATACAGCAGATAGTAGGTACTAAACAGTAAACAGCAGATAGTAGATACTAAACAGTATACAGCAGATAGTAGGTACTAAACAGTATACAGCAGATAGTAGGTACTAAACAGTAAACAGCAGATAGTAGGTACTAAACAGTATACAGCAGATAGTAGATACTAAACAGTATACAGCAGATAGTAGATACTAAACAGTATACAGCAGATAGTAGGTACTAAACAGTATACAGCAGGTAGTAGGTACTAAACAGTATACAGCACGGATAGTAGGTACTAAACAGTATACAGCAGATAGTAGGTACTAAACAGTATACAGCAGATAGTAGGTACTAAACAGTATACAGTATACAGCAGATAGTAGGTACTAAACAGTATACAGCAGGTAGTAGGTACTAAACAGTATACAGCAGATAGTAGGTACTAAACAGTATACAGTATACAGCAGATAGTAGGTACTAAACAGTATATAACATGGATAGTAGGTACTAAATAGTAAACATCAGATAGTACGTACTAAACAGTATACAGCAGATAGTAGGTACTAAACAGTATACAGCACGGATAGTAGGTACCAAACAGTATACAGCAGATAGTAGATACTAAACAGTATACAGCAGATAGTAGGTACTAAACAGTATACAGCAGATAGTAGGTACTAAACAGTATACAGCAGATAGTAGGTACTAAACAGTATACAGCAGATAGTAGGTACTAAACAGTATACAGCAGATAGTAGGTACTAAACAGTAAACAGCAGATAGTAGGTACTAAACAGTAAACAGCAGATAGTAGGTACTAAACAGTATACAGCAGATAGTAGGTACTAAACAGTATATAGCATGGATAGTAGGTACTAAACAGTATACAGCAGATAGTAGGTACTAAACAGTATACAGCAGATAGTAGGTACTAAACAGTATATAGCATGGATAGTAGGTACTAAACAGTAAACAGCAGATAGTAGATACTAAACAGTAAACAGCAGATAGTAGGTACTAAACAGTATACAGCAGATAGTAGGTACTAAACAGTATATAGCATGGATAGTAGGTACTAAACAGTAAACAGCAGATAGTAGGTACTAAACAGTAAACAGCAGATAGTAGGTACTAAACAGTATACAGCACGGATAGTAGGTACTAAACAGTAAACAGCAGATAGTAGATACTAAACAGTATACAGCAGATAGTAGATACTAAACAGTAAACAGCAGATAGTAGATACTAAACAGTATACAGCACGGATAGTAGGTACTAAACAGTATATAGCAGATAGTAGATACTAAACAGTATACAGCAGATAGTAGGTACTAAACAGTATACAGCAGATAGTAGGTACTAAACAGTATACAGCAGATAGTAGATACTAAACAGTATACAGCACGGATAGTAGGTACTAAACAGTATACAGCTGATAGTAGGTACTAAACAGTATACAGCAGATAGTAGGTACTAAACAGTATATATCAGATAGTAGGTACTAAACAGTATACAGCAGATAGTAGGTACTAAACAGTATATAGCAGATAGTAGGTACTAAACAGTAAACAGCAGATAGTAGGTACTAAACAGTATACAGCACGGATAGTAGGTACTAAACAGTAAACAGCAGATAGTAGATACTAAACAGTATACAGCAGATAGTAGATACTAAACAGTAAACAGCAGATAGTAGATACTAAACAGTATACAGCACGGATAGTAGGTACTAAACAGTATATAGCAGATAGTAGATACTAAACAGTATACAGCAGATAGTAGGTACTAAACAGTATACAGCAGATAGTAGGTACTAAACAGTATACAGCAGATAGTAGATACTAAACAGTATACAGCACGGATAGTAGGTACTAAACAGTATACAGCTGATAGTAGGTACTAAACAGTATACAGCAGATAGTAGGTACTAAACAGTATATATCAGATAGTAGGTACTAAACAGTATACAGCAGATAGTAGGTACTAAACAGTATATAGCAGATAGTAGGTACTAAACAGTAAACAGCAGATAGTAGGTACTAAACAGTAAACAGCAGATAGTAGGTACTAAACAGTAAACAGCAGATAGTAGGTACTAAACAGTAAACAGCAGATAGTAGGTACTAAACAGTATATAGCAGATAGTAGGTACTAAACAGTATACAGCAGATAGTAGATACTAAACAGTATACAGCAGATAGTAGGTACTAAACAGTATACAGCAGATAGTAGGTACTAAACAGTAAACAGCAGATAGTAGGTACTAAACAGTATACAGCAGATAGTAGATACTAAACAGTATACAGCAGATAGTAGATACTAAACAGTATACAGCAGATAGTAGGTACTAAACAGTATACAGCAGATAGTAGGTACTAAACAGTAAACAGCAGATAGTAGATACTAAACAGTATACAGCAGATAGTAGATACTAAACAGTATACAGCAGATAGTAGGTACTAAACAGTATACAGCAGATAGTAGGTACTAAACAGTAAACAGCAGATAGTAGATACTAAACAGTAAACAGCAGATAGTAGATACTAAACAGTATACAGCAGATAGTAGATACTAAACAGTATACAGCAGATAGTAGATACTAAACAGTAAACAGCAGATAGTAGATACTAAACAGTATACAGCAGATAGTAGGTACTAAACAGTAAACAGCAGATAGTAGATACTAAACAGTAAACAGCAGATAGTAGGTACTAAACAGTATACAGCAGATAGTAGGTACTAAACAGTATATAGCAGATAGTAGATACTAAACAGTATATAGCAGATAGTAGATACTAAACAGTATACAGCAGATAGTAGATACTAAACAGTATACAGCAGATAGTAGATACTAAACAGTATATAGCAGATAGTAGATACTAAACAGTATATAGCAGATAGTAGATACTAAACAGTATATAGCAGATAGTAGATACTAAACAGTATACAGCAGATAGTAGATACTAAACAGTATACAGCAGATAGTAGATACTAAACAGTATACAGCAGATAGTAGGTACTAAACAGTATACAGCAGATAGTAGATACTAAACAGTATATAGCAGATAGTAGATACTAAACAGTATACAGCAGATAGTAGATACTAAACAGTAAACAGCACAGATAGTAGGTACTGTTGGGCCACGCAGGCTTAGGACAGTCTGTGCCTTTGAGTTACTTACTGAGATCTCAAAGAGGCCTTTAAAGGACTCTTTATCCCAGAATCCCCTGCGGTACTTCACACCTACGTGTGACGTAAAGGGGGGGACCGGGACCTGAGGTAAACCCACAGGCAGCTCCAGTCTTTAAAAGCAATCACCAGGCATTGCTTCCTTCTCTTCAAGTGTGGTCTGCCGACACCAGAGGATACCCTCTCCAACAAGATGGACTCCAGCATTCGAGACAAAGCCTTTCCTCCTCTTGGCTTACATAGGTTAAACTCCAGAGCTGATCTCCTAGCTCAGTATAGGTAGCTCTTCACATGCTGAATTCAAGCATCAGAGGATTCAGCTGACTACTTCCACGGCATATTTTTAGGAGTTTTGGGCGCAATCAGATGCTATCAGGTTCGAGCAAAAAGAAGAGTTTCTTTCCTTTGATTTTTCGTAAGACGTCATTGAACGCAACTGGACAGGAGCGCTGAAGGAAGCCCACTGATCCCTGAATCCACAAGGACACATAAAGAACTCGGCTCCTGCAACCAGAAGACCCTATAGAGCAACGCTCGGGTCGAAGATCTGAATCCCGCTACCCTCCTCCTACATCTGCCACGAAGGAACCCTGCCTGAATCTGATGATTCAACATTCAACAGAGTGACGATCTAACCAACTTTGCAACGATCACCAGGAGTTACCCCAAGTAAGAGCTTTGGTCTGGGCAAAAATAGTTTCAGAAATAGTTATGTTTCTTTTATAACCACTGATAATTATGCATCATTGTTGACGACACGTCACATTCTGTTTATTATCTGTTGTAAGCTGCTGCATTTGTTTTATTGTGATGAACTGCTGTGTTCACCTATGTGTGTAATGCTATGCTAGTTTACCTTCAGTCAACGGCTTTCACAATCAGAAAGACCAGTGTACCCGCCGTTGAATCAAAGTCCGGCCACTGGCTTTCTGGTGTTTAAGTAACAGTTACTGAACTCAGCTCAGAGAGCTCAAACTATTTCAAAAGGCAGCCACACGGCTTCCTCTGTTGTCCACCATTTTGTCCACATGTGACGAAGTCACATGGTGCATTGTCTCCCTCCCCCATCTTGTTCTCTCTCTCTCTCTCTCTCTCTCTCTCCTACACACACACACGCACACACACACACATTTACACCTCATTCACAAGGTGTGCTTGATAATGTTTGTTGCTTAGATTAGTTTATAATAGTTATTTGTTTGATTAAGTTCATTGATTTTGGATTGATGTTGCTTTGTTTAAATAAATTCTGTTATAATTTAAGAGAGCAGTTGTTTGTGATTACTGGTGTATTTGCATTGTGATATAAGCTGGGTGAGAAGGCTTTGTGTACGGATTTCACGCCTTCAATTTATTAAATATAGTTATTAATTATTAATAATATTAGTAATTAAATAACTAATCTGAGACTGATTTGAGTGATATTTTGGTTATATTTCCCTGAGTACAGGGTGGTGCCCCAAAATGAGATTAAACATAGTTTGATGATATTTTATGTATATTATTAATAATTAGAAATAATTATTAAAGAATATAACCAAAGTTGACTTGATACAACCCCAACAGTACTAAACAGTATACAGCTGATAGTAGGTACTAAACAGTAAACAGCAGATAGTAGGTACTAAACAGTAAACAGCAGATAGTAGATACTAAACAGTATACAGCAGATATTAGGTACTAAACAGTATACAGCAGATAGTAGGTACTAAACAGTATACAGCAGATAGTAGGTACTAAACAGTAAACAGCAGATAGTAGGTACTAAACAGTAAACAGCAGATAGTAGGTACTAAACAGTATACAGCAGATAGTAGGTACTAAACAGTATACAGCAGATAGTAGGTACTAAACAGTAAACAGCAGATAGTAGGTACTAAACAGTATACAACAGATAGTAGGTACTAAACAGTAAACAGCAGATAGTAGGTACTAAACAGTAAACAGCAGATAGTAGGTACTAAACAGTAAACAGCAGATAGTAGGTACTAAACAGTAAACAGCAGATAGTAGATACTAAACAGTAAACAGCAGATAGTAGATACTAAACAGTATACAACAGATAGTAGGTACTAAACAGTAAACAGCAGATAGTAGATACTAAACAGTAAACAGCAGATAGTAGGTACTAAACAGTATACAGCAGATAGTAGGTACTAAACAGTATACAGCAGATAGTAGGTACTAAACAGTATACAGCAGATAGTAGGTACTAAACAGTATACAGCAGATAGTAGGTACTAAACAGTATACAGCAGATAGTAGGTACTAAACAGTATACAGCAGATAGTAGGTACTAAACAGTAAACAGCAGATAGTAGGTACTAAACAGTAAACAGCAGATAGTAGGTACTAAACAGTATACAACAGATAGTAGGTACTAAACAGTAAACAGCAGATAGTAGGTACTAAACAGTAAACAGCAGATAGTAGGTACTAAACAGTAAACAGCAGATAGTAGGTACTAAACAGTAAACAGCAGATAGTAGGTACTAAACAGTATACAGCAGATAGTAGGTACTAAACAGTATACAGCAGATAGTAGATACTAAACAGTATACAGCAGATAGTAGGTACTAAACAGTATACAGTAGATAGTAGATACTAAACAGTATACAGCAAATAGTAGGTACTAAACAGTATATAGCAGATAGTAGGTACTAAACAGTATACAGCAGATAGTAGATACTAAACAGTATACAGCAGATAGTAGATACTAAACAGTATACAGCAGATAGTAGATACTAAACAGTATACAGCAGATAGTAGGTACTAAACAGTATACAGTAGATAGTAGATACTAAACAGTATACAGCAAATAGTAGGTACTAAACAGTATATAGCAGATAGTAGGTACTAAACAGTATACAGCAGATAGTAGGTACTAAACAGTATACAGTAGATAGTAGATACTAAACAGTATACAGCAGATAGTAGATACTAAACAGTATACAGCAGATAGTAGGTACTAAACAGTAAACAGCAGATAGTAGATACTAAACAGTATACAGCAGATAGTAGGTACTAAACAGTAAACAGCAGATAGTAGGTACTAAACAGTATACAGTAGATAGTAGATACTAAACAGTAAACAGCAGATAGTAGGTACTAAACAGTAAACAGCAGATAGTAGGTACTAAACAGTATACAGCAGATAGTAGATACTAAACAGTATACAGCAGATAGTAGATACTAAACAGTATACAGCAGATAGTAGGTACTAAACAGTAAACAGCAGATAGTAGGTACTAAACAGTATACAGTAGATAGTAGATACTAAACAGTATACAGCAGATAGTAGATACTAAACAGTATACAGCAGATAGTAGGTACTAAACAGTAAACAGCAGATAGTAGATACTAAACAGTATACAGCAGATAGTAGGTACTAAACAGTAAACAGCAGATAGTAGGTACTAAACAGTATACAGTAGATAGTAGATACTAAACAGTAAACAGCAGATAGTAGGTACTAAACAGTAAACAGCAGATAGTAGGTACTAAACAGTATACAGCAGATAGTAGATACTAAACAGTATACAGCAGATAGTAGATACTAAACAGTATACAGCAGATAGTAGGTACTAAACAGTAAACAGCAGATAGTAGGTACTAAACAGTAAACAGCAGATAGTAGGTACTAAACAGTAAACAGCAGATAGTAGGTACTAAACAGTATACAGCAGATAGTAGATACTAAACAGTATACAGCAGATAGTAGATACTAAACAGTATACAGCAGATAGTAGGTACTAAACAGTATACAGCAGATAGTAGGTACTAAACAGTATACAGCAGATAGTAGATACTAAACAGTATACAGCAGATAGTAGATACTAAACAGTAAACAGCAGATAGTAGGTACTAAACAGTAAACAGCAGATAGTAGATACTAAACAGTAAACAGCAGATAGTAGATACTGTCTACTGAACGATTGAGTAGGTACTTGGCAATTCGGATACAGCCTCCGTTAGAAGTCACTCTCTCAGCTGAATGAAGTCTCCTTCATCGAGGTGTAGGGTAGAAATACAGTGGCAGGCTTTGGGACAAACTTCCCTCTCTCAGGTGGAAACAGGAACTGTGTGTTACCATGGTTACTCAGCTTCATGATGATGTATGAGGGCAGACGACAACACGACTTATGCTAAGCTACGCGTTTATACTGTTCGCCTTCCAGGTCGTAGTCGGGCGTGGGGATGGTACATGTTAACAGAGACCCGTTAACATGTAAAAAAAAGAAAGAAATGGAGACTTTGGAGAGTGAAGCAGCAGGATGTCAGAGGAAATAGAATTTAAAGATTCACAGTCAACAATAAAGATTTTAAGTCCATCATGGACCTCGACCCCTGCTGTTGGATTGGACCAACAACTGACCTCTTCTCTGTTTGTCCTGATCTGGTTCTTTGTGGATGTGTGTGTGTGTGTGTGTGTGTGTGTGTGTGTGTGTGTGTGTGTGTGTGTGTGTGTGTGTGTGTGTGTGTGTGTGTGTGTTGTCACTATTGGACACCTGCTGTGTGCAGCTGCAAGTCCCTCAGAACGCCCCCCCAGAGATGCTGTGAGGCTCTGAACCCCCTCATGGGAGACAGACTCGACCACCGATGTGTCACGTATCGACTCCACATCTTGGGAGTTCATCTTCTTCTCCTTTCAAAGGAAGAGATGTGAAGAGAAGTCAAGCTCAATCATCAGATTTAGATAAATGTAAAGTATGCGTTTTGTTTGGATTTCAGTTTGGGATTTTTTTCTCATTTGCCCAAAAATGTGTTCCATGTTAGTTTCCCCCCTTCATGTACAAAATGATCTTCTTATTATGCAGAAAGGTCGAGCACAGAACGACTCTCACCTGCAGGTGTGTACACACTGTGTATGTTTCATCTCCATATTATCACGCCCCGCTTGTCCTTTCTCTCTCCTCATGTCTGCAGCGTCTGGTTTCAGCAGCGAGATCTCTAAAGGCTGATGACGCGTCTCTGACGGACGTTTCACTGACAGGCAGGACGCGATAACCTTCAGACTCCGCCCTCTGGATTCTGTGAGGAGACGTTTAATGAAGATCATTTGAATGATAGTAAAGCAACAGCCCTCATTATGTAACATTTTAATATCTGGTATAAATATCCCGCAGTGACTTTTAAATCATCTCATTTGATGATTTCACCGGAAGGACACTCTCTAACCTTTACTCGCTTCATCCCGGTGTGTCTTAATGATTTGCTGCTTGTCTTTATGATTGTAGACAAGAATTTACGACATTTGTCCACTTGACTCGAACATTGAGACTGTCATCAAACTTTAAGTGATCAAAGTAACCACACGGCTCTCTGATATTTACTGTCACTTTCACTAATAACTCTTTCACATTTAAAGGCATGTATTAAAGAGGACATATTCTCCCCCTCCTCCACCTTTTCAAACAGTCCCCTCCTCCACCTTTTCAAACAGTCCCCTCCTCCACCTTTTCAAACAGTCCCCTCCTCCACCTTTTCAAACAGTCCCCTGTGGTCTAAATGAAACATCTGTGCTGTGCTTTGTTCAAAATATAACATGAATCAAGCACCAGAGGAGGTTTGTGACCCTGTATAAACCAGCTCTCTCAGAACGCTCCGTTTTGGTGTGTGTCTCTTTAAATGTAATGACCCCCCCCCCTGAGTAGACATCACTCCTCTGTAGAGAGAATAAAAATGGCGGACCTGCGCAAAAGTTTTGCTCTAGTCTGGGGGTGGAGTCCATGGGTGGAGATACCAGGGGAGGGGAGGGGATTTCTTTTAACCAGAATCCCACTGTGACATCACAAGGAGAGCACATTAGAAACAGAGCATTTTTCTCTGTGTTGTAAGACTTATGCAGACCACAAACAAAGGACTGGATGGTTTATTTCACATGTTGTGGGTCAGTAGACTCTCAGGTTACACAGATATATGTTCAGAAACACTGTACAAGTGGATTTTTCATGATATGTCCCCTTTAAATAATTTAGTCTCCGTTTTTTGTGTACTGTATAAGTTTAGTCATCAAATCAACATCGAACATGAGCACGGGCTGTTTAACATTTTATGGTGGTGATTTAAATAAACCTTTTAAAGAGTAAAATTATTGTAAATTTGTGTAAATCTAGGGCGGGAATTCAATGTTGAGATGATGTGTGGAGAGCATTTTAAAACATGGTCTCGTAGAGGCATTTGAAGGTCAGATTTAATCGTACCACAGAGATGAACGTCCAGCTACAAAAAAAGCTTTTATACGTACGAGTCTAACTCAGACGGTCACAGATGATGCCGACAGAGCTGACGGTAAATCGGGCCCAAGGTTGATTTTCAGGAAGTCATCTAGTCATCAAACCATATAGTTATTCTGAGGTTGAATGAACGATTTATGGCGGTTCAAAGAATCCACCCTGTGTGAGCTGAACTCTTTTTAATGGTGTTTTTAATTTGTGTTTTTGTGTCCAGTGGATGAGTAGCAAGCACAACATTTTGCAGCTCCTACTGGAGAAACAGCTCTTTGAGTTTGATGCAGATCAGTTTTAACGCGCCTGTAGAAGACTTGACACTAAAGTAAAGCATCTGGACTTTAAAGATACGATAGAAAAGTTAACTTTATTGTTTCCTTTTGTAATAAATTTACTTTGTTACTGCAGCTAAAGAAAGTGATACAAAAAAATGGAAAATGGTGGTTTGTAAAAAAAATGCAAACAATATATGATATGATGCAAAACATTACGATCCCTTCCCATGCTGTACGTTACAATCTGATACATCACGATTTGGTACATTATGATGCGATGTGTTGTGGTGCAATGTCAGTTTGGTTGTTCCTTGTTGTTGTTGTTGTTGCTAAGTTGTGATTTTTGTATTTTATTTTGTCATTTGTATCCTTTTTTTTGTTGTTTTTCACCCTTGTGTATCATGTCTCGTGTTTCTTCTCTTACTTCCTCCCTTGGTCTCCTTTCCCTCCATTTTGGTTGGCCTGATTGTCTTCACCTGTGTCATTGCACTGAGAGGCACCAGAGGTCAGACTGAAGTTTAAATGCACAGTTTAAATACTCGATCAGTTCCCTGAGCCACTCTGAAAAGTGTTCTGTTATCAATGAGTCCAAACACAGTCTCACGCTGCAGAACAACCCGTATGTGGCTCGACGTCCTGACCCCGTACCACTGAGATGCTTTATAACAAGAGCATCATTAAAAATAAACACAGTCAGCATTATCTTAACAAGGACAGAAAACAAAAGCAGCAGCAGGTCCGTCCCTGCTGACTGAGAGGAACTCTTCAGTATAAAGAGTCTGTTTCCTCCTCTCTCATCAGACCTGACCGAGGTCAGAGGTCAGAGGTCAGGACAAACTCTAAAAGAGAGTAAACAAAAGAGACAAATTAAAGAAGTTTTCTGTCCCTGTTTACCCACACATAAGACTCTCATCATAGACTGTAAGAAGGAGTGGACATTGATTTGTGTTTCAACAGTGAAACTAACAAGGAAATGCCTTTAACCTGCATTCTTCCCAATGGCCAGTAGGGGGAGAATTTCTTAATGAGTGTATGTTCTCAATCACTAGTTTCTCCATCACAGTATGATGGATGATAAAGTACACTTTCAAACAAAGCCTGTGATCAACCTGTTGCTTCATCCCAACCTGAGAACCAGGTAAGAGAAGTCAAAATGCTTTTGTTACTCTCTACTGAAAACATTGAAAAATTCCCAGCTCGAGGCTTTAGCAGGTGGGGTAACAATCCAAAATGGTGACAACGTGGTCACGACAACCTAATCCTTTTGACACTCTTGCCAAAAGTCTTTATTTGGATGGACAGACGGACAGACAGATGGACTTTTGGTGAAATTGTGGAAACTATATAGTAAGTGTGTTATCATGATTTCAGTTCAAATGTACAAATCTAATTTTAAAACCTCAAAGCAGACAAAGAAGAAACACACTTTGGAGACATGAAACATAAATCCTTATAAACCGTCGCTTGGATTCCATCGTCTTTGCTGCAGACTTCCGAATTTTTAAGCGTTTGAGAGCATGTTAGCTAGCTAAAAACACATTTGTTTAAACTATTGTGAACCACGTTTATTTGTGTACCAAATATGGTCTGATTACATTTTTAAAGTCAGAGTTGGTCATTTCTTCCAGATCCACTTTTTAAGATTCTGGTGTAAATTGTCTTTAGGTCCTGACAGACATTAATAACTCAGGTTCTCTGAAAAAGGAACAAAGAAAATCCATCATCTGTATCAGTTTGTAAGTCTGTAAAAACTTCAACCAATGTCTGCCACGAGGTACCAATCTGATGAACCAATCAGACGCCTCCCTGTCTCCCTGCTCGCTCTCTCCCTCTTGTAGCTCACACTCAAAGAGCGTCACCGATGACTTTAGGAGTTTATACTGAGAGTTTACTGAATGAGACATGAGACGATGTAGTTTCTACACAATGCAAGAGATGAGCTGAGGGGGCGTGGCTTCTGGAGCAACGGCGCTCGTGCATGTAAGTGAGGGGGCGTGGCTTTTGAGGGAGCACTGAGGGAATGCTACTTTCAAAATCATGCTAGTTTTCAATAATTACCAACCCTGCCTTTAATGAAGCAATAAGCAGGATTTATAAATGTCTTGGACAAGCCCTGTCAGCTCTGTTCCTTTGTCTCTTACAGGACGGTGAGCCCACAGCTTCTCTTTGTGCTTCAAAGTGTTCAAAGTGATAATTGAGGAAATCAGGCTGCAAACAGAAAGCTGAGCCCCTCATTAAAACCTCTTCTAAAGGTTGACTCTTGTGCCTCTTAGAGACAATCATCCATCTCCTCTGTTAGCATGTTTTCTCTCTGCAGGACCGAGCTGCTGCTCTCTGTGGTGACAGTTGCTATAGAGCTTCAGAGTCTCACTTTAATCAGATGAACGCATCGAGTGGCACGCATACCTCATCATTATCTGTGAACACTGCTCACATTCTTTCCATTAGGCTGGCCGACGTTCATTAAGATCATTAGCTGTTTAAAGTGCAGCATCGCTTTCAAGAGCATGGCGCAGTATATCGATCTGTGTAAAAGCTCTCCTCATCTAAACAACATCTGTGATGCTTCTTTGCATGTTTCCAGGAAGAACACGACCGCCTCCTCCTCCTCCTAGGTACACAAGGCAACGTTGGTGTTGTGGAGCCTGATACTCCTGATACTAGTTTAATCAGGAACAACTCTGAGATACAGCTGGGACTTCAACGTCTAAAATCAGGCTAATGTTTACAACGATGTCAATGAAATTAGGAATGACTTCATTGTTGTTTAGGACAGTGATGTGGAATTAGAGTTTAATTTTTATTTTTGCAACAATAAGAAAAGTCTCATGGTTATAATGCAAAAAAGCAAAACAACAACGTCCAGAAAAAAGTTGAGGAAACATCCATCTATGGATGATAAAACAAACCGGAACAGATATGTACCATAGACTGTATATACATATGGACGTAGCCTCAGTGATGTCACTCATGGTCTTTTCCCACATTCTCCATGCATAGTGCACGGTGGTCCGGTAAGCGCCGCGTTGGCTGCCACTCTACTCAATGACTGTGTTTCCACAGCGTCTCCGGAGCGTGGTCTATTTTTTCCACTTGGAGCGCTGCAGGAAGTCAGAAGAGGAAACACACAGAGCGTCTGGTCAATTTCAAAATAAAACACAACTTACGGACTCACAGTCGTGTTTTTCATCACTTTATCAACATTACATTAAAAACAGAGAGAACAACAACTCATCCTCAGAAAGACAAAGCAACACGTTTGTGTTTGCATGTTTTTCTCTTTTTTTTATCATGTGATCTTGTAGTTCTCGCTACTGCGCTCACGTTCAAGAAAGAGATCCAATGAGGCAGGGAGCGCGCCGTCTGAGGAGCTAAAACTGTGGCGCTGACAGACGGCGGCGTGCATTATTTTTATTTTTTGTCTTTGTTTGTTTGTTCTCACTTTAGTTGTTGTCATGTCTATGTACTCTTGTTTCATTTTGTTCAACTTATCACCAAGAAAAAATAAATGAATGAAAAATCATGGACACAGAACAGACTGACACACACACACACACACACACACACACACACACACACAGGGGATAACACACTCTCTTTAATGGGACACTGTCCTCTGGAGATCCAGGGTTTCTGGGGGGAAAAAAAAGAATAGGTGGAAATTAGAACAAGACCAAGGATCGAAGAAGACCATTGAAGACCTCCACTTTGACTCTGCCTGTTTTTAAATTTTGTAGAAATCTCAAACCTGACATTGTTCAGTCCGGTCTAAAAAGATTTACAGTCAGTGTGGCTGAAAACGTCCAAACACTCCCTAGATGAGCAACACAACCTGATATTACACATCGTGATCATTGTGCCTCGTCTCGTCAGAGCTCTGTGCTCTTTCAGTCTGTCATGAGAAGGTGACATTTGGAAGCTGTGGCAGATGTTGTTCTGTTGAAGAGATGCCGAGGGAGCCGAATGAAAGTCCCTCAAAGAGCCGTTAGAAAGAGTGACTCCAGCACCCGCTTTAATCGCAAAGTAGGACATTAACAGACTGCCACCAGTTCTATCGAGGACTTGCATCTTTGGAGGAGTCGACCGGTGGTTACTCACTAAACAGCATGTCTCAGAGAGAACTCATCTCTGTGTTTATTGTGATGGATAAATCAGTCGCAGTCCCCCCGGGGCGACTTCTCTCTGAGCACGACAACAAATGCAACATCATTCATTTATTATTATTTATAAATGTCCAGGCGTCATGGCGCTGACTTCTTAAACCTCTTTTTTAAAATTTTTAATCACAAACTCCTGTCACATGTCTCGGCTGTTTTTGGACGAAGAATAAAATAAATCATGGAAATGTAAACCACTCTGGGACAAATGATGAGACGGGGTTAACCTTTCCGGTGTTTAAATTATGCAGACGAGAAGCTGGCTAGCAAGCCTCCTTTGTGAGTACTTTCTATGACAAACAGCGACTAATGTTCTCATCATGATGGATGCAGATCGGCGTCCCACAGGGGCGTATGACATACAAATCTGCAATCATATGTAAAGATCACCACATTCACACTGCAGTGACAGAAGTCCCACAATCCCCCGTAAAGACATCTGCATTAGGCTAGCGTGTGTGCTTTAATGACACATTTATGAGCGCTAATGCTGATAAGTAATTCAAAGAGCAGATGGTAATGAAAGTCATAATTCTCACGGGGTGAGGAGGGGGCAATAAAAGCTTTTTCTTCTCATGGGAGAAGAGGAACTTTCCATGAATCTGAACTGATTAAAAAGAGGAGTCATCAGTAGAAGAGAGGTGTCCTGAAAAAAAAGGGGAGTACATGTGTGACCTTTAATAAGAATGGTTTATTAAGAGGGACGAGGGCAGGAGGAGAAAGGATGACCCGTGCAGAAATGTTCAAAAAGTATGCTGAGTCAAAAAATTGAATGGTCTGAAGTCAGTTGAGAAATTTATAAAATCCTCTTTACTCAGCAGCCTCTACCATCAGTGTGTGAATGTGTATGAATGGATGAGTTAATACTGATGGACTCTTTACTCAGCGGCCTCTACCATCAGTGTGTGAATGTGTATGAATGGATGAGTTAATACTGATGGACTCTTTACTCAGCGGCCTCTACCATCAGTGTGTGAATGTGTATGAATGGATGAGTTAATACTGATGGACTCTTTACTCAGCGGCCTCTACCATCAGTGTGTGAATGTGTATGAATGGATGAGTTAATACTGATGGACTCTTTACTCAGCGGCCTCTACCATCAGTGTGTGAATGTGTATGAATGGATGAGTTAATACTGATGGACTCTTTACTCAGCAGCCTCTACCATCAGTGTGTGAGTGTGTATGAATGGATGAGTTAATACTGATGGACTCTTTACTCAGCAGCTCTACCATCAGTGTGTGAATGTGTATGAATGGATGAGTTAATACTGATGGACTCTTTACACAGCGGCCTCTACCATCAGTGTGTGAATGTGTATGAATGGATGAGTTAATACTGATGGACTCTTTACTCAGCAGCCTCTACCATCAGTGTGTGAATGGATGAGTTAATACTGATGGACTCTTTACTCAGCAGCCTCTACCATCAGTGTGTGAGTGTGTATGAATGGATGAGTTAATACTGATGGACTCTTTACTCAGCAGCCTCTACCATCAGTGTGTGAATGTGTATGAATGGATGAGTTAATACTGATGGACTCTTTACTCAGCAGCCTCTACCATCAGTGTGTGAATGTGTATGAATGGATGAGTTAATACTGATGGACTCTTTACTCAGCAGCCTCTACCATCAGTGTGTGAATGTGTATGAATGGATGAGTTAATACTGATGGACTCTTTACTCAGCAGACTCTACCATCAGTGTGTGAATGTGTATGAATGGATGAGTTAATACTGATGGACTCTTTACTCAGCAGCCTCTACCATCAGTGTATGAATGTGTAGGTGTGACCTGCGGTGTAAAAAGCACTTTGAGTCGTCAGAAGACTAGAAAATAAATATACAAGCTCAAGTCTATTTAAACATGGACGTAGTCACAGTGAAGTCTGAAGAGGTGTTTTGAAGCCAAATGACGACGGTTGCCATATTGGAAATGTGAAGCTGAGATGGCTGAGAAAAGCTTCTTTGCGTCCACCTGTCAGTCAAATTAGTCACGCTCTGAATTATGCAGATGTATGCATTAATCATAGCCTTGATATAACCGGGGGGAAAAACACAAGTCACAATGGTGTATCGACGCAATCTGTCTCCCAGAGGGAAAAGGTTTAAACTGTCTTCCTGTGTGACAGAATCCATTGTGTTCAGCAAAGTCCACATCGTACAGTTTCTGTGCAGCTATCTGGCTCTTTTAGTACCATCTGTTTGCACTTTGTCAATTTTGCGATCTTGCTAGCTAATGGTTTGGTAGTTAAGTTCTCAACCTGCGGAGAACCAGGTTGTGAACCAGAACCCTTAGCCCAGGAGTCAGTCACGCTGCCCACCTCTGCTGGACTCTTGTTGACTTTACTTGAGGAGTTTTTCCAATCAAATCACCGCTCCACAAGGTTTATATATATGGGTTTATTTTATGGCATTAACTGAGTTCTGTCAGACTCGGGAATGGAGTATCTTCTGATCACAGACCTCTTACAGACCAATTCTACAATTCACTTATCAGACTCTTTTATCCAAAGAGACGTACATCAGAGAGTAAGAACAACACAAGCAAGGATCTAGAAAAAAGGGAACAATGTCAGTAAGAGCAAACGATCAGCTTTGAGTCTGATTGGACACACAGGTGCTGACAGGAAGTGACCAGAGGCAAAGCACAACATTGAGGGCAGTTCTTGAGAGCTCTAATCAGTATAGAAACCATCTTATAAGTCGTCGTTATCAAACAAAAACCATCGTCATTACCATCATCATCATCAATAATATGGAGACCATCATCATTAAGTTAGTAGGTATTCATGAAAGAGCTGGGTCTTTAGCTTTTTCTTAAAGGTGCAGAGGGACTCATTCCACCACCGGGGGGCGACAGAGGAGAAGAGTCTAGTCAGAGACTTAGGACCCTGTTGTGAAGGTTGGATCAGACGCCTTTCATTGGCAGAGCGTAGTGGGCGGGAGGGAGTGTAGACCTGAATGAGAGAGTTAAAGTAAGGAGGAGACGTGTTTGTCGCTGTTCAGACCAGCACAGTGTTTCTCTTTCAGTCGGTCTCAGATCTCGTTGATCTACTTAAGTTTGTGTCGACGACAGACTCGTCAGAAACACGTCACTGTGACTTCCAGTCCATGATGACTGATCCTATTTCTTCCCCTTCCTGTTTGCAGCTTCCTGACTGCTGCACACAGAGACGATGAATGTGTTTCAGATCTGAACTGGATAACAAAGACAGAGAATGAACTACAGAGCAGTATTTGATCTCTCTGGGGATCAGCAGAGGAGCCGCTGTAGTGACATCGTACATCAGTGTATAGAGATGTTTGTAACCAAGTCCTGTACGACAACAAAAGACGATGAAGTGCTTCATACTGATCAGATACTGTGACACTTGAACTGAAACCATCCCGACTGTGGCAGGATGGAGAGCTAGACAACGAGCTGAAAATGGACATAAACCATAAAGCTGTAGATGTGACAATAAAGAAAGCAGTCTCCCTCGTTTGATTTTCTTTTTAACTGTTCATGTGATGAGTTAGGTCTAACAAGAAGTCTACAAGAAATGACCCAACTTAATTCTTTAGCAATTTTATATTTTAGTTATGAGTTCATTGTCTCAATTAGGGCCCGACTGATACAGGATCTTTGGGGCCGATATCAATATTGGGTAGAGAAAAATCAGATTCTGATATATCGGCCGATATCATTCTTAGATTTATGTTCGATCCGTAGAGAGATATAGATTTACACATTTATTGTGTTGCTCCCTCAAATGCAGTTATCAAACACCTGTGGAAAAAGATTTATAATGAAGACAAGATGGTCACTCCACTGGAAAGTAACTGAGCATGTACACGCATCACCTCTTTAAACTCTGCAGAGTGATGATGTTTGTTGTAATCCAGATAGCGCCCTCTAGTGGTGAAAGTGAACTGCTAGTGTAATACAATGATACTCAAAAGAAATGCTTTTTTTTTTTTTTTCAAATCAAACAACTTTACTAACACTTGAAAATTGATTTGGAAGATCTTCTACATAAAAGAGATGAATAAAACACAGATTATACACAAGACCTAAAAGTCTTAAACAGGACCTAAAATTGGAACTGATATTATAAATAAACAAACAGGAAAGAAACCTTCGATCGGGATAGAGGTGTAGCAGTTTCAACTTGTTCTATTCAGTGTGGTCCAGAGTCTTTATTCATCCATGTACCGTATGTGTGGTGCCCATTTGCATCAGTAGAGGTTATTTCTGAGGACTCAGGGGGGATTAATGCGTGGAAGCATAGATGAGATGTTCTCCTCAGGTGCACAGGTTCATGTTTTCTGCTGATTGCGTCCTTGAAAAATGGGGTCTGTCCTGTCGTAGACGTTAAGCTCTGATGACTGCTTCCCACCACCGAAGAAGTGCGAGAGCAGCAGTCCAAAACCTCTTATTTAACCAGACAATACAAGTCATGGACAATAAACCTATAAGATGGCATAATTGATGTGTATTCGAGAAACATATGTTAAGCTTTGAAAGCTTCATTCATCACTTTAATCCTATAGGGTAAGCATTAGGGGCAAGGGCACTCGGGGGAAAATGGGTATTAAAAAATACTTACAAAATAGTGTTTTATAAAGGCCCTCTGAGACAATATTAAAATTTGGAAAAAATGGTGACCAGCCCACTGTTCAGGTGAGGCAGGCAGAGCTCTATCTATTGTTAAATAAAATCCTCCGGTGTCCCAGGGCCTCTGATGAAAACACCTGAGGAGCGCGATGTGTATTCGAGAAACATATGTTAAGCTTTGAAAGCTTCATTCATCACTGCAATCCTAGGGTTAGGGTTAGTCAAGGTTAGTTAGGGTCATCGACAAGCTGCAAATCGGACCATGCCCGTCAGATCATTGAAGGGGGTAAATTGAGCTCAATAAAGATAGATAGATACTTTATTGATCCAAGGGAAATTCAAACTTAAAGTGATAGGAGCAAAACTTTGGTCTACTGAGCTAAAAATGCACAACGATTTTATTGTTTTTAATAAAGGTATGAAATCACAGCTGAAGGAGAAACCACATTATTCCCACACATGAAGCATAAGCTCACATACTGTATGCCTGTAGTCTACTTATACAGCCTTCATTTTGTATTTTATCTGTCTTGCATTCATAACTGCACAATCTTCATAACTGTATTGTGTTCTCAATTTATTTTTATTCCTGATTTCTATCTGTAACTTTTAAACGCCTCCTGTGGTCAGCTGTTGCAAATTAACTATAAACTTAATAGCGGTGCATGATGCATCTGGGACTTGTGCACGGTTAATGTTAAAGCACTAATGTTACTGTATGTCCACGTTGAATAAACAATAATAATACCTTTCTCCCTTCTTCTATTTGAGAGAAATCAGATTCATTGTGCCGTTTTTCCCCAATAAATGTTGTTAAAATGTTTGAGTTACGTCATTTGTTAAAGCACTTAATGGCTGAGTGTATAAAAGCTTCTCACATAAATCTGATGGAACAGCGGACTCACTTTGGTTTTTTACTGGAACATAAATTCTTTTGTTTCTGCTGTTTGCTTCTTGCTTGTAAACCTCTTTTATCCTCGGTGTGACATTAACCTCTTTTCTTTGTGTTTCTTGTTACTAAATGTTTTTTGTTGTTTGAGTCGGCTTTTGCAGAAGTGCTTTGTGATCGTGTTGTAGTCAAGACCAGACTAACCGAGACCATGTTCTGGCAGGCCGTCAACCTCGAGGAGCCTAAGAGAGCTCAAGAACTCCCAGGAAAGTAGGTGGTTAGTGACTGAGATTTACAGATAGATACATGCAGTAATATGATGTACTGTATATGCACAGAGAGAGAGAGAGAGAGAGAGAGAGAGAGAGAGAGAGAGAGAGAGGAGCTCAGGGTGCCAGTTCCCCCGGTAGTCTAAGCCTATAGCAGCATAACTAAGAGCTGGTCTACACCAGCACCAGCCCTAACTATAAGATTTATCAAAAAGGAAAGTTTTAAGTCTAATCTTAAAAATACAGACTGTGTCTGCCTCCCGGACCCCGGCTGGAAGGCGGTTCCAGAGGAGAGGAGCCCGATAACTGAAGGCTTTACCCCCCATAGTACACTTAGAGACTGTAGGTACCACTAGTAGGCCTGATAACTGAAGGCTCTACCTCCCATAGTACATTTAGAGACTGTAGGTACCACTAGTAGGCCTGATAACTGAAGGCTCTACCTCCCATAGTACACTAAGAGACTGTAGGTACCACTAGTAGGCCTGATAACTGAAGGCTCTACCTCCCATAGTACACTAAGAGACTGTAGGTACCACTAGTAGGCCTGATAACTGAAGGCTCTACCTCCCATAGAACATTTAGAGACTGTAAGTAGCACTAGCAGGCCTGCATTCTGGGACCGTAACGCTCTCGAGGGACAGTACGGCACTAGTAGCTCCTTAAGATAAGATGGTGCCTGGCCATTTAGAGCTTTGTAAGTGAGAAGAAGGATCTTGAATTCTATTCTAGACTGTATAGGGAGCCAGTGCAGAGAAGCCAGGACAGGAGTGATGTGGTCCCATTTCCTGGTTCTGGTCAGTACACGAGCTGCAGCGTTCTGGACTAGTTGAAGAGTCTTTAGAGATCCACCAGAGCACCCTGACAAAAGAGAATTACAATACTACAACCTGGAGGTAACAAATGCATGAACTAGTTTTTTAAAACTTACCTTCCGAGGTTCACAGGGTCCTTAAGGGGGACTTCCAGTCCTTAAGGGGGACTTCCAGTCTTTGTGGTGTAAAAGATTTCAGTCAGAAAATGATTTTTAAAAAGTTTCCGAAAATGTATTTAAAAATTTCAAATAATACTCTAAATGCAAATACAAAACAGTAAAAGTAAAAATATAAAAATGTAAAAGAGAAGCAAAACACAAAGACCAAAGTCTAAACCCGAGAGTGTAGACACTTGAGGTTTTTAAAAGATCTTGGTCTCAGAGTCCCAAAATGGGATTTCAAAAGTCAGAGTGACGTGGATTCTTTTAGCAAAGCAAAAAAAGAACCTCGATCAGATTTTCTGCAGAGTTTTTATAGCCAAAAAGTCTCTTTTTTTTCAAGATCCTGTAACACCTCAACAATGCACGTCCGCAGAAACGTGATGCATCCACAGGTCATACCAAGTTCATAACATAGGTGATACTAAGTTAATTTGTGGTTTTACCTCGAAGACTGTGAACCGAGCAGATACGCAGAAACGCTATACGCCTACGAGCGCCTATGTGGTTTTTGCTTCAATGTATGGCACACTTATCCTGACCTCACAGGTGCGTAGGCACCACAAGTGTGTGTAAGTTTAACAGGAAATGTTGAAAGCAGAAAAAGGTTATGACTTTATGACATATGTATTAAATGATAAAAAAAAAAAAAAAATGATAATAAAAGAAAAAAACAAAAACAAATTCAACAATTGCATAACTCTTTCTGATCTTTCAACAGTAGCAAAAAAATTCTGGTCATCCAGGTCCTAACATCCTTAAGGTACGTTTCTAGCTTACATAACTGACTGGTGCCATCGGGCTTCATTGATACATAAAGCTGAGTATCATCTGCATAACAATGAAACTCTAAACTCTGGAGTGTTTCCTCATAATATTTCCCAGAGGAAGCATATATAATGTAAAGAGAATTGGTCCAAGCACTGAACCTTGTGGCACTCCATGGCTAACTTTGGTGTGCATAGAGGACTCATCATTAACATGTACAAACTGAGATCGGTCTGATAAGTAGGATTCAAACCAACTTAAAGCAGTCCCTGTAATTCCAAGTAAATGTTCTAGTCTGTATAATAGGATCTGATGGTCAATGGTGTCAAAAGCAGCACTAAGATCTAACAAGACGAGCACAGACAGAAGTCCCCTGTCTGAGGCTAGAAGTAGATCGTTTGTAACTTTAACTAGTGCAGTCTCAGTGCTATGGTGGACTCTAAATCCTGACTGAAACTCCTCAAATAAACTGTTGTCATGGAGAAAGTCACACAGCTGATTAGCTACCACCTTCTCCAGGATCTTCGAGATAAAAGGAAGGTTGGATATAGGTCTGTAGTTAGCCAGAGTTCCTGAGTCCAGAGTAGGCTTTTTAAGTAGAGGTTTGATTACCGCTACTTTAAATGTCTGTGGTACATAGCCTGCCAGTAAAGACATATTGATCATATCTAATATAGAGTTGCTAACTAAGGGAAAGACTTCCTTAAACAGCTTGGTTGGGATTGGGTCTAAAAGACAGGTTGACGGTTTCGACGCAGAAATAATTGAATTTAGCTCTGAAAGGTCGATTGGAGAAAAACAGTCTAGACTAATATCTGGTCCTGGAACTGTCTCTGCCGTATCAGACGTATCTGCACCAGGTAAGGGCAGGAGGTTACCAATTTTGTCTCTGATGTCTAGAACTTTGTTGTTGAAAAAGCTCAGGAAATCATTACTGCTGAGGGCTAAGGGAATACAAGGCTCAATGGAGCCATGACTCTCTGTCAGCCTGGCTACAGTGCTGAAAAGGTATCTAGGATTGCCTTTGTTTTCCTCGATTAGAGAGGAGTAGTAGGCAGCTCGGGCGTGACGTAGAGCCTTCATATATTTTCTATGACTATCCTGCCAGAATAAACGAGATTCTACCGTTTTGGTCGAGCGCCATATTCTTTCAAAATTTCGCAACGATTGTTTTAGAGTACGGGTTTCTGAGTTGAACCATGGAGCCACTCTCCGCCGCTTGACAACCTTCTGTTTCAGGGGAGCAATCGAATCCAGAGTAACTCTCAGTGAATCCACTGCACTATCAACAAACTGATCTAGCTGAGAGGGACTAAAGCTATCGTAAGAGTTTCCAACTGGGTTGAAACACGGTACTGAATCAAAAGCAGCTGAAATAGCTTCCTTAAATCTAGCCACAGCACTATCCGACAAACTTCTAGAGGGCACATTTTTATTAAGCAGAGATAATTCTGGTTGGACAAAGTCAAAAGTAATAAGGAAATGGTCTGATAGAAGAGGATTTTCTAGGAAAACTGTAAGGTTATGGATTTCAATGCCATAAGCTAAAACAAGATCCAGGGTGTGGTTGAAACGATGAGTAGGTTCGTTTACACCCTGGGTGAAACCAATAGAGTCTAATAGTGACATGAAAGCTGTGCTCAGGCTATCATTTTCAACATCCACATGGATATTGAAGTCACCTACAACAATTATTCTATCACTGCTAAGGACTAAGTCTGATAAAAATTCCGCAAATTCAGATAGAAACTCAGAATATGGGCCAGGAGGGCGGTAAACTACAACAACTAGAACTGGCTAAAAGGTTCTTGAGACTGGATGTGGAAGACTAAGAACAAGGCTTTCAAAAGAAGAAAAATTCAGCTTTGGTCGAGGGTTAACTAGATCAAGACCAAGACATTTAGGGATTGAGACCGGGTCCAAACCAAGACCAAGACCAAGTTAGGACAAGACTGAAACAAGACCAAGACATTTAGGGATTGAGACCGGGTCCAAACCAAGACCAAAAGAGGCGTTTCTCCTTCTAATCACAGCGATGACATGAGAAAGAAGCCTATCAGTCAATCTGCTTGACCGAGAACGAGACCTTTAAAAACTGGTCTCTAGTCCAAGAACGATCTCTCTCATAATGGTACATACATACAGTACAAATATTGAGCTTATACAATTAATAAAGGACATTTATACTTCATCTACAATAAGATAAGTGTAGCAGCGTGTCAGTGACATCACACCTTCAGATTTTAAAGTTGAAAGTCATTAAATGTCATGTTGACTCTCTGTGTGTTTTATTACGCAGACATTATCTTCTTTCAACAAACCTGGGAGAAGTTCAACTTATACTGCTCAGACCAGCACAACTCTTATGTAAACACACACACACACACACACACACACACATACACACACGCACGATCTGTACTTTTTTTGTTGCATAATGAGGAATATGCTTGAAAACGCTGAGCATGTTGAACTGAAGGGGTTCTGCTTCGTTGAGTTGCAGCGGCTGAGTATAAAGACAAGGCCTCTCCCCCCTTGCTGTCGAGTTGCTCGTGCCCACGGGTATTAGAAAGCACCCAACTCATCACAGCGCAGAGCCGAGCGCAGCACTCCTAACGAGTGTAGAGGTCATCCGCAGAGCTGAATATACGGTGGACAGCAGGATCAAAAGCATCCCGAGAGAAGACAAATATCCACTGAGGCAAGGCGAAGATGAGAGTGAGAGCTGAACTGACCTACACTTTGAATGTGTGTATTCAGATCACGTGGAGATGTAACACACACAGCGTTGGACTCATCGAGATGGGGTTGGTGTGACACCAGAGCGCACTTCAAAGCAGACGAAGCATGCGTTTTGTTGTACCCTAAGTGTAAAAGACGTTTCAGATCACAGCAAGGTTATGGATCCGACTCTGAAACCTTTGATGTGTGCTCGTTCATTTCCTGCTTGTTTTATGTTTCACACTAACGGCATTAAAGATGACTGTAAAAATATGGAAGTTGAGGAGTCAGAAACAATGAAGGCAAACCCAGAGACTGCTCCAGTGTCTTCATGAAGCAGCGGATCTATGATTCACCAGAAAGGAGCATACTGTAGGTTTATGTTGAACTGTGTGAGAGGATCATTTGAATAAACCACAAATTTACATTTTGGCCAGAATTTGAATTAATGAGCATTGAATTCCCACCTGATGGAGTCGACCGGAGTATCATAATGTTGACAGGCACATTTTTTAGTTGCACAAAACTGAAAATTCCAGTTACAGAGCTCCACTCTTTAGGCGGCTCTGGTTCCAGCAGTACATTTCTTCCTTTCAAATCCTCCATTTACATTTCAGAAAATCCTTACATCAATATTTTTAATCCTTGAACCTAACCTACCAGCTACTGAAATACCAGTGACTTTATACCATTTGATTCTGGACAAAAAAGTGATTGGAAAACAGAGAAAAGGGTAAAGGTACAAGACTGAGCGGGGAGTAAAGGAACTACGCTTCCCATAATCCATTTTTGATTCCAACGAGACCCAACAAACGATAGTTTAGAGCGCTACTTTCTGAATGTAGGCTGACCTTCTTTCTACATTTATCTTTATACAGAAGTGTATATTGTTAATAATAATGTTGTAATTAGTGTCTTAGTACTCGAAATTGCTCAAGACGACTTTTTGGAGGTCTCGTCTCAGAAATTAAAACATTTTTACTCGGTCTTGTCTCGGTCTCAGACTGGGCGGACTCCGGATATTAATTCAAGACCACCACTGATCGGCTATGTTTTCACATCATCACTGTGATTAGAAGGCTTCTGAAAGAACAAAATAACTAAATTCATTTGTAGTTTGATTTTTTATCCCCCGGTTACGGCCATAACCTTCCCAGTGTTACGGTCTAAGTGAGTGACATGCCCCCTGCACACAAGATGATGATTTTTCATTGATATTTATGGTCTTGGTCATGACTCGGTCTCAAACCCTAAATGTCTCGGTCTTGGAACAATCTGGTCTCGGGTATGTCTTGAACTTCTATGAACTTCAAATGTAGCAGCCGACAGCTGAAGTTTGAGGCAGCTGTAAACATTTCCATGGTAACAGCGGGCTCCAACAATCAAGAGATGTTGCTGTGACACTCTAGAATTGTGGGTAGTGTAGTTCTTTCACGCAGAGATCATGAATAAACCATGTTTTTCTTAAAGAGGTTGATATCCTACAAACATCGTTTCACACTAGCTCGGGGTAGGTCTCCCTTGGACTGTGATACACTAAATTATTGACCAAACAGGCCTCAGGTTTTCAGTGGACATTATTACTAGATATGAGCAGTGTGATGAGCATATTTATTGTTAACTTTGAGGATTTATAGGAGATACTGAGAAGGTAACAGTAGGGGACCAAGGATTGATCCCTGTGGAACACCACCGACAGTTAACCTTTGATTATTTGCTTATTAATCATTCTGTGACTCATTTCCTACAAGTGTATAAATGTTTTCATTCAAAATCAAAGTTAGAGCATCAATGCTATGTCTAAGACTCAAAGACAGAACTTCATGGAAACACTGACAACTTGTGATTAAACAGTAAACAGGTGTATCTTTAGCTTTAATAAACACCTAGCAAAACATGCCTGCCTAACGTCCAGAGGCTCACTGTTCCATAATGATGTTTCATAGTTGATTAAAAACATGTTATGCAAAAAAGGACTTGGATATGTTTTGGTATTTATTGATTATTTTAATCAATATATTCACTGTATAGTACATCAACACTTGTAGAAACGACCCAACAGTAAATTAAAAAAGGCTAGGACCATGTAGCTCTTCATTTTCCCACTTTGCAATTCCTTATACTGTTATCCCAAACAACATATCAGAGAGCATCCAAGAGAAGCAGCAACATTTTTACAACAAAAACATAAAAGTCTGGACAAAATTTGTCTGGACAAAATTTGTCTGGACAAAAAGAAACCGATTCCAGTCACCATCCTGAACAATCAGATGAACTAGTCATACAGCGGTGAGACACATTATTAATTATAGAGCAAACTTTTAACATCTTATTTACAACAGGATCCTTTGATGGCAATAATCAAAACAGGCCACTCTTAAATCTTTTACATTCTGTCTTCTTTTAAAAAAATCAATCATTCATACAATAAACATTAAGGCCACGTGTCCACCTAGCGCTGGCTGCCCGCTCTGGAGCGCTTGCTCAGACAGTAGGAAAAGAGCGCCAGTGATATCAACAGTGCCTTTCTGAAAAGTTGAAAGATTTTCAACTTGAGCGCTAGGAGCGGCTGCACAAAAAAGACAGGGCGCTTTTTTCTCAAGGCGGCCGCTTTCTACTCATTGAAAACTATTTATTTTTAAACGCTTCTACAGATAATTATCAAACAGCAGCAGCAGCAACAGGAAACAGTAAACTACAGATTAATTATAGTACCCTGCAACATGTCGTCCATCTTTGCAAACACATGCCGATGCATGTCAGTGATTGTCATCTTTGTTTGAATAGTGCAAAATCATTGAGTCAGTTTTGTGCTTTTTTCTTCATATAACATTTCAGAGAGAAAGTCTGTACAAATGACTGAAGCCTGATACTGTCCCGGCACCAAGTTTAACATGTTTTAAATGTTCATGTGTGCACATGAACACTTCCACACATTTAGAACAGATTAGCAAACCAAAGAAAATGATCAGAGCAGCAGAAGCAGAAATAGAAGCGTATGAAGTAAGGTCCTCCTGAGTCCCCTCAGCGATAAAGACACATGCTGGTGCTCTCATACAGGTACATGTAGGCATCACAAAACAGACGTTTGGCCACACCTTTCATGTCTCGAGGCACCTGAGTGGCCAGCTCGGCGGGAGACATTTCCAGGTACATGGCGACCTCGGGGCAGGCCTGAACCTCTGGGATGTTGTAGCCGTCTCTCTCTCCTGAACACAAAGCAGCTGATGAGCCAAAGAGCACGTGTAGAAAAACAAAGAATGTAGTGAGACGATGCAGGACTCACCTTCTCGGTCCGCCATGCTGTCGAAGAAGATCCAGTCTTGGCTGTTTGGTCCGTGTTTGATGAAGGACACGTAGTGGCTCGTCTCGATGCAGAGCACAGCGAACAGCTGCATTTTGTCTCTGGTCAGAGCTTGAGGTTGAGGTGTGCCGCGGCTAATGTAACTCTTTGGGATTTCCAAATCAGCTGGTTTATGGGACTGGCGCTGAGGATGAGCATGCACCTGGAGAGATAAAAACACACAAAGTTAGGAACACTTTCAGCTGTTCAATATTTTACTTCAACATTTTATTTACTGCAATGAAACCTCATGATCAGACAAATGAAGGAAATAAAGTGAATCATCCCATATTCTCCTGGTGTTCACCTTTCATGTTGTCAGTCTGTGAAACCTATGGAGGAGCTTTTTCATGATTTGTAGCTCAGAAAAGTCCTTATGAATCTGATACTGGCGTCAGTAAAAACCCTCATGTCAGCCTCTGACTGAAACTTTTCATTTCAGCTGCTGTCTCTTTTGCTACAGCTCTAACGGCTCCTTACACCGTTTAAACTAGAGAAGGGAATTTATTTTAGAGGCGTTTATTTGGATCTTATCTTGAACTCATGACAACACACAATAAATCCAGAATGCTCTGGCTGAAATAAAAGGATGCTGTTAAGACTGTGGTCGTAATCAGAGGTGGGAGGTAGGTATTAAACGTATGTTTCTTTTGGATACAGACGGTTTCAAATATAAACATTTCTAGAGAATTGTAGGTGGACTGTCCCTGAAATCCTTCTGGCAGGCGGGGGTCTCCTGAGGCATGACTTAAAAACAACGACATGGAAGTAGCGGACGAAGCAACAGAGTCCTCTATACGACCCTATAATGAGAATATATGTTTTTATATCAATGCTACGTGTAGTTGAAGAGAATCTCAATGAGAACTAAAGAGTGGAGAAGAACATACTGGAGAACAGGAAACATCATGCAGCAGGTTCATTAGAGCACGGACATCACGGTGTGTGCTTATAGCCGGTGGTCGTGTACTGATCGATAAATGTTTTTTTTTTTAAAGATTTATTTTTGGGCTTTTTGTGCCTTTAATGGAGAGATAGGACAGTGGATAGAGTTGGTAATCAGGGAGAGAGAGTGGGGAACGACATGCAGGAAGGAAGCCACAGGTCGGATGTGAACCTGGGCCGCCCGCTTGAGACGACAGCCTCCATTCATGGGGCGCGCGCACTAACCACTGCACCACCAGCGCCCCAAGGACTTTTGTGTGAAAGCACAGACAGCTTTCCCCTTTAATCATAGCCAGAGCTGACCTACAGAGACAGAGACTCAAATGTTCGACAAAGATACAAGTGGCATCTAAATCTCTGGAAGTCTGACACTGTGCCCCAGTTCAAGACCTGGCTAACTGACCTCACCTGTGTACTGCACATGGAGAAAATCCCGTATGGCATGATGGGCAATCTTTCCATACTTTTCAGCATCTGGCAGCCATTTTTTTGATTATCTTGCCCGACTGGACAGAGTTCCCAGACAGTAACTGATTTTACTGCTCACCACTTACCTCTTTTTAAAACGTTTGTCTTAAGAAATATTGTGCTAGTGATGCAATGTAGCATAATGTCCTGCAATGTAAGCCCTGTTTTGTTTTTTGTTTGTTTTTCTGTATGACTTTATATTCTGGAAAACTTTCTGAAAATCTTAATAAAAATATGGTTTAAAAAACAAAGAGATACAAGTGGCACCTGATGAGAACATGTGCTGCAGAAGATTTTGAATCCTGTCCGGCTGAAAACAGGATCTTCAAAACAGTCCTTGCACTCTTTCTGCGCCAAGTTTCCACACAGCATGCACTGCTGAGGACCTGAAAAACACACACACACACACACACACACACGTTGCATTCAGTGTGTCCAATTTCATGTTTGTGTGTGTGTGTGTGTGTGTGTGTGCGCTCGATGTTACCTTCAGAGAGGAGGTCGGTGACGTCCAGCTCCAGAGAGGGAACGATTTTGTCAAACATTTTGAATTTCTTCCCGAAGCGAGGCATCTGGAGGATGAGGCAGGATGGAGCCTGAAATGATGAGAAATAAAAACTCAATGAAATGAAAAGATCTCATCACAGCGTTTGGACAGAATACAGGAGGGAGAAACTCAATAAAGCAGCTGAGACGATCTGCTGAAAAACTTCAGCAACAGCGCCATCTACTGGACGATCAGGGGAAAGCATCAGATGAATACATCTCCTGACAACCAACATGCAAGAAACAAGCGTCTCATTAGTAACAGATCGACATAAATCAAGAAGGTTAAGAAGAATTATCGGGCATTACATTTACAAATATCAATCTAAGTGACACATTGTGAATCTAAAAAGGTTCAATCAATCAATCAATCAAACTTTATTTATACAGCACCTTTCAGACAAATTAAATTGCAGTTCAAAGTGCTTTACAAGAGTGCAGAAAAGTTATTGATGATTGATGAAAAAGTAGTTTATAAAATCATTGAGAGACTAATGCACACCAATAAGAATTAAAAAAATATAAAAATGAAAAAATAAAATCCGACACATAAAAGCAATAAGATATTAAAATGAATACATAGGAGAAGAATATTGAAAATATGTTGGTATTGAAAGACAATAGTGCACTTAGTAAATAAAATGGAAACATTTCATATCTACAGTTGCATATTTAACAAAAAGCTAAAAATATGTTTTTATTTAATTCTTGTTCAAAAACCTCAAAAGACTGCGAGCTCTGCGATTGGATAGTCTGAGAGCCGCAATGCATTGTGGGGCGGTTCAGTATGACAAGTGTGCTCCTGTTTCATACGTCAGGTTTACACCCAGGCATTTCTCACATTCACAAAATTGCACTGGGACCGTACTAAATACTCGATGGATGTCAGATTTAGTTTGAAAAGTAAGAAAGTATCGACTCTGACTCACAGCCACACTTTTGAGTTATTTTAGAGGTCACCAACGAGCGTGTGTTTGGACTTTGGGAGGAAGCCCGGAGAGAACCAACGCATGCACTGGGAGAACATGCAAACTCAGACGAGGACTCAAACCAGGAACCCCGTCGCTGTGAGGTGACACCGCTAACCACTGCTCCACCATGCAGCCCAATGCAAAGACATTATTACAGTGCAACAAAAATAAACGATGTGATCTCACCTCTGCCAGCTTGAGTCCTGCGCTGTGGAAAGAATGCTCCAGAAGCTGCTGGACGGTGGGCAGCACCAGGCTGTGCTTCTGGTCCAAGAAGATCTGATAGCAGTAGCTCTCCTGCACTTTACTCCCGGCTGAGCTGCGACGGGGAGAAAATGTAAAAACAGGTTTTCACTTTTATTCAGAGGTTCAAAGTGTTCATGCTTTGTACTGAAAAAACAAATGGGTGGAGCTGTGATGATGTCACTGTACAGTTTGAGCAGAGGATCCAGAGCCAGGATGTGGTGCATGATGACGGTGAGAAACTCCTCTGGATCTGAAAGACAACAATCACATCACCATGAGGCTTTTTAAAGGTTCTGATTGGCTGCAGTAGATTGATTGTCCCTGACAGGCTCACATTGTTGTCCTGAATATTGAGAAGATGATAAATCATCTTAGATAAATGTTGATATTAAGGCTCAGAGAAAGGTAAGAGGAAGGTGCACATTCCACTCGCATCTGCACAAATTTGGAGTCAAACACTCGACCTCTGCAACGTGAACCATTAGCTGCCGTTGTTTAAAAGGATTGTCAAGAAGGACTGTTGCATGGATTAGGCTGTTCATCAGGTCCACATTGTGCCCCGTGCTTGTTGCACATGCATGAGCCAAACAATCCACTGGATATATGAAGCCATGTACTAGATTATTTCCCAAATGATGTCCTGTTAGTCGTTTGGCCTCTAAATGTATGTAAAAAAAAAAGAAAAAGAAAAACAGAATTGAAACGGACCCTTCTCATCAGTGGTGAAGGAATGACTGTAGCCGTGTTTCTGCAGCTGTTGCCTCAGCTTCATGACGTGCCGCCCCTCCACAAAGCCTTTCCTGTAAGATGATACACACAGCATGGAGCACAGAGTGTTTGTCCTCTATTAAATCACCAAGAATACAAAATAATGAAAGTAAGAGCACACACCTGCGGAGGGGGTTCACGATGTCGTAGAGCAGAGTGTTCTGGATCGGGGCGTCTCGAGGTTTTGTTGATATGAACAGCATGGAGTCCAGCACGGAGGAGCAGGAGAACAAGCTGAACACACGGGGCGAGAGAAACACACACGTTAGATTAAAAAGCTTAAAGTTAGGACGGGGCTCTGGTCACAATGTTTGAGAAATAAATCAACACAGGTCTGAAACTAGCTTGTGAATGCTAATCGAGCGCAGTAAAGTATACTGTGCAGGTGAAGGAAACTCCAGCGTGGTGATCCAGGGCGGCTCAACAACGCGCTATTCTCGCACCACCTCTTTTTTTAAAATGTATTTAGCAAATTTGTTTGTATGTCACAAGATACATTTGTCTTGTGTGTGTTGCTGATTGTGACAGCGTTGTTGATGAGAAAATAAGTAAAATTAGTAAAAGTCGATCAAGATATTCCAAAGTTTATCTGAGATTTTCCAGAAACATATCAAACCAGACCCAGTTCTTGCAATGTTTGGGGTTGGAACTCTTTGTCAAACAACCAGAAGAATGTGATGTGCTTTGTGACGCTGTTAGCAAGAAGAATAATTCTGCTGAACTGGAAACAAAAAAATCCTCCAGTTTATCAAGCTTTAATGAATGATGTAATGAAGCATTTGCAGTTAGAAAAAATAAAATTTACCCTGAGAGGAAAGATAAATATGTTTCACTCAATATGGCAGCCATTTATAGACTACTATAATAAAAACAACCCCATGAAAAAATAACAATTTAGTAAAATCCAGAGCACTAGACATCCTCCAAGTTGTATTATTATTACTATTTAAATCTCTTTTTTTTATATCTTATTATTATTTTGGTATTTTATTTGTTTTTACTTGTGTTTTTTATATCTTATCTTTTTATTTATTTATTATCATTTAGTTTTTTTGTTTTGGTTTGAGGTATGAATAAACATGTCTCAGATTTTATTTAATCTGTATTTGAAAAAAAAAAAAATCCCAATGAAGAGAAGTTTAAAAAAATGAAAAAATAAATAGTAAAAGTCACAATCGAAATAATTGTGCAGGTCAGATACTATCTGTGAGGTGAGAGCTCATGTTGGATGTTTCCTCGTTTCAAACTGATCTTTTTTGGTGCCGGTTTTACTAACTGCATCATCTAAATCAGCTGGTTCTCTGTTTTCATTTGGCTTCATTTGGTTCCTGAAGAGAAGAAGTTACATCTGGTTTAGGTACCAGGGCAGCTGCTTTGTTTCTGAACATTAGTTGGGGGGGAGGTGACTTCAGGTGCGGTTATGTCGGTTGCCTCTGGTCTCTGTGATTGGCTGGTTTAAACAGCGATAATTGATTTTAGCGGTAACAGTGACAGCCTTCCTGAGCATGGAGACCGTTTTCTGATCTCTCAGTTCATTCAGGTTCACCTTTTTTAGTCCTTAAGTTTATCTGTGCTGTTTCTCTTTTACTATCTGAAGCGTCTGTTTGTATGAAATGTGCGGAATAAATAAATTAGAGTTCACTTCATCATCCTACATCTGTCTGAAAAAAAGGAAATAGTTCCAAAAAATTATTTGATTTGAACAATCCTCAACAATATCACGGAGTTCATGTGGTTTTGTCTTGTCATGGTGATCCCGACCTGAAGAGGGCAGCATCCATGTAGCAGGAGTTGCAGTGGCCTTGGATCCCCTTCATCCGTCCAATCAGAATCTGGTTCACCTGCTCCGTGCTGACAGGAGGAACGGTCTCCAGATTCTCTGTGTCGGGCTCCATCTCTGTGTCTGAAGTAACACACACACAGAAATCATGATGTTAAACTCCTTCTCTAGTTAATGTTTGGTCATGCTCAACCTGTCAGAGTGTTTTCTTCTTTGTGTCGTCAGTTTGTGCACAAAGACAGCTTCATAAATAAACATGAGAACACACACACAGAAGAACCTGAGGGGTCTGCACCGAGCTCGGACCTCGACCCATCAGGAGGATTACGTTGCATAACGCAGACTTTAAATAACGGCCTGAGTGTGTCCAAATATGGAATTTACTTTAGATTGTCGTGGTGTCTGCAGGATTTCACTTTTCTGAAACAATATACTGAAACAATGTGTAAACATGACCGAGGTTAAAACAAACACTTCTCTTTAAATTGAACTGAAATCAAAACAGAAACAACACTTTGTACAGACAGTCACTCTGCTTTCTCCACAAGGGGGCGCTAAGTCACCGACTCAGTTTGGATTCTCAAACATGACAAACAACATAACTGTGAACAATGAGCTACTCTTAACTAAATACAGAAATGAGTTGACGCAGTAGTTCTTGTCCTCACCTGCGGCTTTTGCCGTCTGCATCGCCGATGGGATCTGAAAGCGCGAGTCAGGACGGCAGGAGCTGAGCTTCACAAACAGAGCTCTCTTGGGGGGACACTCAAAGAAACGCACACTTTTGAAGGTGCCATTGCTCGTTCCTTTGTCTTCCTCCTGGAGATCAGGGTTACACATTCAAAAGGTATTTTTTTATTTTTTTATTTAAATTGTACTGTGTGTACTGTGTTTTTCTGCAATCTTTGCTCTTTGCTGCTGTAACAATGTAAATTTCCCCACTGTGGGATAAATAAAGGATTATCTTATCTAATCTTAAATAAAGGGAACAATAGGTTATAAAGCAGTTATCAGAAGTGGATCAGAACCACTATACACAATCAAATATCTCAGGAAATGAAGCTTTCACATATAAGATGATGTGTTCCTATAATGGTCATATGATGAATGTATACACGTCTTTAATCTGCACAGTAACACGCCCCTGTAAATATTACCAGCTCTAGTCCAGCCATGGTTTCCGGTCGACCAGGAAGACCAGTAAGAGTACCGATCCAGCGGATGATTCCATATAAATTCCCTGAAGTCACAGACACCTCGACCAGAGAGTTCAAGCTCAGATCCTCAGTGTACAGATCCTCAGTGTGTGCTTCCACTGCGGTCGTATCGACGTCCATGCTCTCTACCTCTACAAGAAGGAAAACACAAGAGGGTTAGAGTTTATAACATGTGAGTCTTCAAGGCTTCAAGGCTTCATGATGCAAAGAAACGCTGGAACCTGCAGGGACCTCCCCCTTCGCTACATTCAGCAGAGGAACTTCGATCTCGCCCCCTCGCTTTCCACTCTGATCTGTGTCCTGAAAACAACAACAAAGATCACAGATGAGTTGGAGACCGACAACTGAGTGCTGAAGACAGTGACACATTGTGAATCTAAAGGTTCAATCAATCAATCAATCAATCAAACTTTATTTATTTATACAGCACCTTTCAGACAAATTAAATTGCAGTTCAAAGTGCTTTACAAGAGTGCAGAAAAGTTATTGACGAAAAAGTAGTTTATAAAATCACTGAGAGACTAATGCACACCAATAAGAGTTAAAAAATATAAAAATGAAAAAATAAAATCCGACACATAAAAGCAATAAGATATTAAAATTAATACACAGGAGAAGAATATTTAAAATCGTAGTAGGATAAAAAAAGACAATACAATCATGTTAAGATTTGAATTTATATAAAAGCCAGACTGAATAAATGAGATTTAAGACTGAGTTTAAAAATCTCAAATATTCTCGGTTGAAGGGTAAACAAAATCCGTCCATTCATTATCTAAACCGCTTTTCCTGTTCCGGGGGGGGGGGGGGGGGGGGGGGGGGGGCTGGAGTTGATATAGCTGGAGTTGAAAAAACTGATTTCTTTCAAGAGGACCCAGTTTGTAGATATGCTTCTTCAATGATATAGCACACTTTTACAATTGTTTTTAAATTATTCCGCGGACCCCCAAGCTATGGTTCGCAGACCTCTGGGGGTCCTGGGACCACACTTTGAGAATCACTGCTTTAAGGCGTGTTGTCTGTGAGTGAGTGTTTACTGCTGTCCCACAGTCTCATCATGGTGTGTGTGAGGTGTCTGATGCACTTCATGATAGTGATGATGAGGATGGTTTTAATGCTGATGAGAACTCTCCAGAACAGCTGATGTCAATGACGATATATTAACTTTAATTATTTAAAAAGGTGCTCTGCCTCTGTGCGCGGTGTTGTTGACTCTGGACAGCTCTCTCTCTCTCTGTCTCTCTCTCTCTCTGTCTCTGTCTCTCTCTCTGTCTCTCTCTCTCTCTCTCTCTGTCTCTCTCTCTCTGTCTCTGTCTCTGTCTCTCTCTCTGTCTCTCTCTCTCTGTCTCTCTCTCTCTCTCTCTCTTTCTCTCTCTCTCTCTCTGTCTCTGTCTCTCTCTCTGTCTCTCTCTCTGTCTCTCTCTCTCTCTCTGTCTCTGTCTCTCTCTCTGTCTCTCTCTCTCTCTGTCTCTGTCTCTCTCTCTCTCTCTCTCTCTCCCTCTCTCTCTCTCTCTCTGTCTCTCTCTCTGTCTCTCTCTCTCTCTGTCTCTCTCTCTGTCTCTCTCTCTGTCTCTCTCTCTCTCTCTCTCTGTCTCTCTCTCTCTGTCTCTGTCTCTCTCTCTGTCTCTCTCTCTGTCTCTCTCTCTCTGTCTCTCTCTCTCTCTCTCTCTTTCTCTCTCTCTCTCTCTGTCTCTGTCTCTCTCTCTGTCTCTCTCTCTGTCTCTCTCTCTCTCTCTCTCTCTGTCTCTCTCTCTCTCTCTGTCTCTGTCTCTCTCTCTGTCTCTGTCTCTCTTTCTCTCTCTCTCTCTCTCCCTCTCTCTCTCTGTCTCTGTCTCTCTCTCTGTCTCTCTCTCTGTCTCTCTCTCTCTGTCTCTGTCTCTCTCTCTCTCTCTGTCTCTCTCTCTCTCTCTCGCTCTCTCTCTCTCTCTCTCTCTCTCTGTCTCTCTCTCTCTCTCTCGCTCTCTCTCTCTCTCTCTCGCTCTCTCTCTCTCTCTCTCTCTCTCTGTCTCTCTCTCTCTCTCTCGCTCTCTCTCTCTCTCTCTCGCTCTCTCTGTCTCTCTCTCTCTCTCTCCTCCATGTGACACACACAGTATAATAACATGAGTTACCGTGGAGATCCGGACCAGGAATTCGCCTCCTTTTTCTTGCACGTTCACCACCATCCCATGAAAAAGTTTGTCATCGATGAAGTAAGTGACTCGATCCCCTGGGGCGAGCTCCTCCATCTCTGGCGGAGGGTCAGACTGACGGACGGACGGTGACAAGGAGTCGGGAACGACAGGCCTGACTCTGGAGAAGGGCGCGAAAACACCACAATCTTTGGGGCAGGAGAAGAGCTTTTTATACTCAAACTTTCCATCAGTTTTCCCCTTCCCCTTGTCTGCCCCCTGTGGAGGAGAGAAGCACAGCAGCACCCTCCAATTAACATCACCCTCACTCTGAGACTTTTTTTTAGAGTTGAAAAATAACAAGAAACCAACTGAAACCAATCTTTCTATTATTATTGAAGTTGTTGCTATTCTGCTTTATTTCCTTGTTAATTGTTTAGCACCAATACACCAAGTCAAATTCCTTGTATGTGTAAATGTACTTGGCAATAAACCCTGATTCTGATTCTGATTCTGATTATCTCTGTATTATCTCTGTATTGTGAATGCATCAGCTTGTGTCCTACCTGCAGTTCAATGCCAAAGAAGGTTCCTGATAAGGGGGGATATGTTGTCAGTTTTCCAATGTAGCGGATGATGCCTCTGAGCTCCTCTCCTCCTTCTTCCACGGTCACTGCTGTGTCCTCAGTGAGTTCCAGTGCTGTGTGGAGAGTTTTTTCATCCTTCCACCACTTTAGCCTCTCTGCGTCCTCAGGCAGGGCCAGCAGCAGCGCAAGCTCCTGTTCACTCAGCTGCTCCAGGCAGCTCAACTCGATTTCATAATCCACTGATGAATATGAACCCAAAGGGATGACAGGGAACTTTGAGGGGGGAGGTTTTTTTTTGGTTGTTGATTTATGTTTGTATACACTCATGTAGCAAATGCAGCCAGCATTGATGTGTTTTGGGTTTTCAGGTTGTCTTGTTAAGATGAAGTACACGTTGTCTGACGTCATGTTGCCCAGGACGGGAGATGAAGTATATCAGAATACTGTACAGAAGCAGAACACAACAAGGTTATTGTCCTTAACAAAAACTCATTTACATTAACTGAAATAAAATAAAAAGAGGCTTTACTCCAGAAACAAACAATGACTAACTGATACTGTGTTCTGTGTATTGTTGTCAATGTAATATGACAGAGAGAGTTGAAGTTCTCGAAATCGGTTTTGGTATCCAGACCGGTCTCGAGACCACTTTTTGAAGGTCTCAGTCTCGTCGCGGATTCAAAAGCATTTTTACTCGGTCTTAAATGATTAGGAGGGCTGGCTCTGTGCTGGGGACTGCTGTGGAGCCCCTGGAGGTGGTGATGGGGAGAAGGATTATGGACAATAACATGCATCCCTTACACAATCTTGTGTGTGAACAAAAGAGTGTTTTTAGTGGGAGGCTACGGCAGTTAGGCTGCAAAAAGGACAGATTTAAAAATACTTTTTTACCTCCTGCTATTGCACTTTATAACGACTCTCCTTTAAGTACGGACAGAAGACATTTCAACTTTTCAACTTTAGCCTGAGCTGCATATATCATATATCAAACTGTATATTTGCACACTTGACTGTTTTTTTATAATAATTCTTTATTTATCTATCATACTATGCACTGGCAGAGCTAGTATTTTGTACTGTTGTCTATGAGTAACAGCTAATAATGAACATGGACCATCCATACCACTTCTTTATCCTGGCTATGTATTGTGGGCTCATGTTTTCTGTATGTGTGTGATATGTTTATATGTGTTGTGTGTTTGTATGTATATATGTGTTGTGTTTGTTTATATGTGTTGTGTGTGTGTTTATATGTGTTGTGTTGTGTGTTGTGTTGTGTGTTGTGTTGTGTGTTTGTATGTATATATGTGTTGTGTGTGTGTTTATATGTGTTGTGTTGTGTTGTGTGTTTGTATATATGTGTTGTGTGTTGTGTTGTGTGTTGTGTTGTGTGTTGTGTGTTTGTATATATGTGTTGTGTTGTGTGTTGTTCTGTGTTGTGTTGTGTTGTGTGTTGTGTTTGTATATATGTGTTGTGTTGTGTGTTGTTGTGTGTTGTGTTGTGTTGTGTGTTGTGTTTGTATATATGTGTTGTGTTGTGTTGTTGTGTGTTGTGTTGTGTGTTGTGTTGTGTTGTGTTGTGTGTTGTGTTGTGTGTTTGTATATATGTGTTGTGTTGTGTTGTGTGTTGTTGTGTTGTGTTGTGTGTTGTGTGTTGTTGTGTGTTGTGTTGTGTGTGTTGTGTTGTGTTGTGTTGTGTTGTGTTGTGTTGTGTTGTGTTGTGTGTTTGTATATATGTGTTGTGTTGTGTTGTGTTGTGTTGTGTGTTGTGTTGTGTTGTGTGTTGTGTTGTGTGTTGTGTGTTGTGTGTTGTTGTGTGTTGTTGTGTTGTGTGTTGTGTTGTGTTGTGTGTTGTGTGTTGTTGTGTGTTGTGTTGTGTGTGTTGTGTTGTGTTGTGTTGTGTTGTGTGTTTGTATATATGTGTTGTGTTGTGTTGTGTGTTGTGTTGTGTTGTGTTGTGTTGTGTTGTGTTGTGTTGTGTGTTGTGTGTTGTGTTGTGTTGTGTTGTGTGTTGTGTTGTGTTGTGTGTTTGTATGCTGGCTGCTGGAACACCTACATTTCCCTGCTGGGATGAATACAGTATATCTTATCTTAAAATACACAACTTTGTGTTTTTTCTCATGCAGGAATCACCTTTTTTATCATCTTTAAAGATCAATTCATTTAATGTTTTATATCATGAAGTTGGTTTATTTTCACGTAATTTTTCATGTACATGCTGACGTCATGCTGATAATGAAAGTGTCTGTGTGGCATTTGGCTTAGAACTGAAAACTATAACATCGAGATATAGCTATAAAATATAGAGATATGATTTATGGTCCATATGGCCAAACCCAAATCCTCCTCATATCATTCAGGCTTACTTTAAATACTTTGTGTTTTTATTACACTATACTTTTTCTCTCCCCCCCCCCCCAGACAACATAAGAACGTTATAAAATAAAAAACGTAACTTTGTAATATTGGTACACAAACACAGTAAAACAGGTGTTATGACCATAGAAATGAACGATTAATCACTACGTTAGAGATTTACGTCAACGCCACAGCTGGAACCATTCTGACTGTTTTCTTCACTTTCTAACACATTTGTGACACAGTTAAGAGTTAGTAAACGTTACCTTCACTTGTTGGGAAACTTTTGAAGCTTTCTTCGTCTGTTTCTGTCAGATGTTCGATCAAGCTGCTTTAAACTTTCACTTCCTCTTTCATTTCATCTCAGAGCGACGTCACCGACATTAAACTAAAAACACCATGAGGGTAAAACACACCGTGTGTTATTAAACCCAGAGAACTACTTCTTCTGAGGATGTTATTCTTTTTGTTTTAGTCAGACGTCATTAATCCTACGAAGGATTATTCTGGAACTGTTGTTTTCAAATCACTTGACAGCTAGCAGCAAGTCTACTGGAGCCGGGGCTGAAAGATCCCTCAGTACGGTCTCACAGGCGACATTACTAAAGGCTCTTTCTACACTTTAACTTTCTCACTTAACCTGAGTTGTATATACATAAAGATGAATTAATGTATTTCCTTAATGTCTGATGATATAGTAAGGTAATTTTATGATTTATTGCATCAGATATTTTACATATTGGTCACTTACAGAAGCCTGGAAGACATTACAGAGGTAGTCAGTGATACGACTGTTTTGATTGGACCTTCAAAGTACGTCATCAGCAATGGCCTCTTTCTCGTCCATATTTGATGACGGAACGGTTCAGTTATAAACATGGAGGAGAGAGAAGCGCTGAAGAGACAAATTGAACTTCTACAAAGTAAGTCGTCCTTGTTAAATGTCGACATGTTCTTTTGTTTGAAGCGGAGTAGAAACAGTTTGTCCTGTTCCGTCTTATAATCCGAGAAAGTCCGTTTTTTCTTTGATATTTTTAAATACGGCCGTTAACCGTTAGCTTTTACCTTTAACTCAATTTAACGTTACACCAAACAGACTCTGGTTCCGTTTGTCTCTTATAAGATATTCATTATGGAGAGACTTTAGTGACACAAAAATCTGTTAATTTACATTTCAAGTGTTTCATAGTAAGTCGTTGTTAATGCTGTCAACAGGTTACACGACGTGTTACACAGGTAACTACGTGTTACACATGTAACTACGGGTTAGACAGGTAACTACGGGTTACACATGTAACTACGTGTTACACAGGTAACTACGTGTTACACATGTAACTACGTGAACTATGTGTTACACAGGTAACTACGTGTTACACATGTAACTACGTGAACTACGTGTTCCACAGGTAACTACGTGTTACACATGTAACTACGTGAACTATGTGTTACACAGGTAACTACGTGTTACACATGTAACTACGTGAACTATGTGTTCCACAGGTAACTACGGGTTACACATGTAACTACGTGAACTATGTGTTACACAGGTAACTACGTGTTACACATGTAACTACGTGTTACACAGGTAACTACGTGTTACACAGGTAACTACGGGTTACACATGTAACTACGGGTTACACGTGTAACTACGTGTTACACAGGTAACTACGGGTTACACATGTAACTACGTGTTACACAGGTAACTACGTGTTACACAGGTAACTACGTGATACACATGTAACTACGTGAACTATGTGTTACACAGGTAACTACGTGTTACACAGGTAACTCATGTTACACAGGTAACTACGGGTTACACAGGTAACTATGTGAACTATGTGTTACATAGTAATGTAACACGTGTACATGTAACACGTAGTTACCTGTGTAACACATAGTTCACATAGTTACCTGTGTAACCCGTAGTTACCTGTGTAACACGAGTTACCTGTCACTACGTGAACTACGTGTTACACAGGTAACTACGTGTTACACATGTAACTATGTGAACTATGTGTTACACAGGTAACTACGGGTTACACATGTAACTATGTGAACTACGTGTTACACAGGTAACTACGGGTTACACATGTAACTATGTGAACTACGTGTTACACAGGTAACTACGGGTTACACATGTAACTATGTGAACTATGTGTTACACAGGTAACTACGTGTTACACATGTAACTATGTGAACTATGTGTTACACAGGTAACTACGGGTTACACATGTAACTATGTGAACTATGTGTTACACAGGTAACTACGGGTTACACATGTAACTACGTGTTACACAGGTAACTACGGGTTACACAGGTAACTAGTGTTACACATGTAACTACGTGTTACACAGGTAACTACGGGTTACACATGTAACTACGGGTTACACATGTAACTACGTGAACTATGTGTGACTATGTGTTACACGGGTAACTACGGGTTACACAGGTAACTACGTGTTACACAGGTAACTACGTGATGCACATGTAACTACGTGAATTATGTGTTACACAGGTAACTACGTGTTACACAGGTAACTCATGTTACACAGGTAACTACGTGTTACACAGGTAACTATGTGAACTATGTGTTACACAGGTAACTCGTGTTACACAGGTAACTACGGGTTACACAGGTAACTATGTGAACTATGTGTTACACAGGTAACTCGTGTTACACAGGTAACTACGTGTTACACAGGTAACTATGTGAACTATGTGTTACACAGGTAACTACGTGTTACACATGTAACTATGTGAACTATGTGTTACACAGGTAACTACGGGTTACACAGGTAACTACGGGTTACACAGGTAACTACGGGTTACACATGTAACTACGTGTTACACAGGTAACTACGGGTTACACAGGTAACTAGTGTTACACATGTAACTACGTGTTACACAGGTAACTACGGGTTACACATGTAACTACGTGTTACACATGTAACTACGTGAACTATGTGTTACACAGGTAACTACGGGTTACACAGGTAACTCGTGTTACACAGGTAACTACGGGTTACACAGGTAACTATGTGAACTATGTGTTACATAGTAATGTAACACGTGTACATGTAACACATAGTTACCTGTGTAACACATAGTTCACGTAGTTACAGGTAACTCGTGTTACACAGGTAACTACGTGTTACACATGTCACTACGTGAACTATGTGTTACACAGGTAACTACGTGTTACACATGTAACTATGTGAACTATGTGTTACACAGGTAACTACGGGTTACACATGTAACTACGTGTTACACAGGTAACTACGGGTTACACATGTAACTACGTGTTACACAGGTAACTACGGGTTACACAGGTAACTAGTGTTACACATGTAACTACGTGTTACACAGGTAACTACGGGTTACACATGTAACTACGTGAATTATGTGTTACACAGGTAACTACGTGTTACACAGGTAACTCGTGTTACACAGGTAACTACGTGTTACACAGGTAACTATGTGAACTATGTGTTACACAGGTAACTCGTGTTACACAGGTAACTACGGGTTACACAGGTAACTATGTGAACTATGTGTTACACAGGTAACTACGGGTTACACAGGTAACTACGTGAACTATGTGTTACACAGGTAACTACGTGTTACACATGTAACTATGTGAACTATGTGTTACACAGGTAACTACGGGTTACACAGGTAACTACGTGTTACACAGGTAACTACGGGTTACACAGGTAACTAGTGTTACACATGTAACTACGTGTTACACAGGTAACTACGGGTTACACATGTAACTACGTGTTACACATGTAACTACGTGAACTATGTGTTACACAGGTAACTACGTGTTACACAGGTAAATCGTGTTACACAGGTAACTACGTGTTACACAGGTAACTATGTGAACTATGTGTTACACAGGTAACTCGTGTTACACAGGTAACTACGGGTTACACAGGTAACTATGTGAACTATGTGTTACACAGGTAACTACAGGTTACACAGGTAACTATGTGAACTATGTGTTACACAGGTAACTCGTGTTACACAGGTAACTACGGGTTACACAGGTAACTATGTGAACTATGTGTTACACAGGTAACTACGGGTTACACAGGTAACTACGGGTTACACAGGTAACTACGTGTTACGCAGGTAACTACGTGTTACGCAGGTAACTACGTGTTACGCAGGTAACTACGTGTTACGCAGGTAACTACGGGTTACGCAGGTAACTACGGGTTACACAGGTAACTACGGGTTACACAGGAAACTATGTGAACTATGTGTTACACAGGTAACTACGTGTTACACAGGTAACTACGTGTTACACAGGTAACTCGTGTTACACAGGTAACTACGGGTTACACAGGTAACTATGTGAACTATGTCTTACACAGGTAACTACGTGTTACACAGAAAACTACGTGAACTATGTGTTACACAGGTAACTACGTGTTACACAGGAAACTACGTGAACTATGTGTTACACAGGTAACTACGTGTTACACAGGAAACTACGTGAACTATGTGTTACACAGGTAACTACGTGTTACACATGTAACTACGTGAACTATGTGTTACACAGGTAATTACGTGTTACACATGTAACTACGTGTTACACAGGTAACTATGTGAACTATGTCTTACACAGGTAACTACGTGTTACACAGAAAACTACGTGAACTATGTGTTACACAGGTAACTACGTGTTACACAGGAAACTACGTGAACTATGTGTTACACAGGTAACTACGTGTTACACAGGAAACTACGTGAACTATGTGTTACACATGTAACTACGTGTTACACATGTAACTACGTGAACTATGTGTTACACAGGTAATTACGTGTTACACATGTAACTACGTGTTACACATGTAACTACGTGTTACACATGTAATTACGTGTTACACATGTAACTACGTGTTACACAGGTAACTACGTGTTACACAGGTAACTCGTGTTACACAGGTAACTACGGGTTACACAGGTAACTACATGTTACACATGTAACTACGTTTTACACATGTAACTACGTGAACTATGTGTTACACAGGTAACTACGTGTTACGCAGGTAACTACGTGTTACACAGGTAACTACGTGTTACACAGGTAACTACGTGTTACACAGGTAACTACGGGTTACACATGTAACTACGTGTTACACATGTAACTACGTGTTACACAGGTAACTACGGGTTACACATGTAACTACGTGTTACACAGGTAACTACGGGTTACACAGGTAACTACGGGTTACACAGGTAACTACGGGTTACACAGGTAACTATGGGTTACCCTCCTGTCGGTTGTCATGACAACATAACTGTAGTGCTAAATGTTAAAATGGCATAACTGCAATGCTTCGACATCCAGAGCAACAATTTAGAGTCAACAAGTCTCAGAAAAGGTCTCAGAGACCCTCACCCACACATTCATCATCTCCAGACTGGACTCCTGCAACAGTCTGCTCTACGGTTCATCATCCAATACACTTTAGTACACCCAGAACTCTGCTGCTCATCTACTCACACACTCCTGCAACAGTCTGCTCTAAGTCAAAGTCAACTTTATTGTCAATTTCAAAATATGCCAGACATGCAGTGGAATCGAAATTGCGTTTGTCTCCGTCCCACGGTGCAATACAACCAAAATAAGATAAAATAAAATAAGGTAAAATAATATAAAATAAGATAAATAAAATAAGATAAAATAAAATAAGGTAAAATAAGATAAATAAGATAAAATAAGGTAAAATAGATAAAATAAGATAAATAAAATAAGGTATGATAAAATAAAATAAGGTAAGATAAGATAAAATAAAATAAGGTAAAATAAGATAAATAATATTTACAGTAATACATTCTAAATAGTGCAAAAGGTACAAAACAAAATGGTAAATAAAATAAAATTTAAAGAAAAAGGAAACTTGAACTGTGCAATATGTGCAATGTGCAATAAACGGAGTGTACTTTTGAATACACTGTTCATCATCCAATACACTCAACTTCAATACATCCAGAACTCCGCTGCTCGTCTCCCGCACCAGAGACCACATCACCCCCGTCCTCCATAACCTCCACTGGGTCCCCATCCCGCAGCGTATCATCTTCAAACTCCTCATCATCACCTATAAAGCCCTCCACAACCTGTCTCCCCCTACCTGTCTGACCTCCTCCACCAGCACACTCCCACCCGCACTCTCAGGTCTGCAGATGCAAACCTCCTGTGCTCCCTCCCCTGCAGGACACACACTATCGGTCCTGGGGGGACGGGGCCTTCTCCACTGCTGGGGGGCACGTTCACTGAGTCATCTGCTTTACAGAAGACAAAAAAAATAAACAAACTGTCATTGTTAAAAACAACAACGAACGGGAGGGGCCGGTAGCCTGGTGGATAGTGCGCATGTCCTACGTACAGAGGCTGATCTCCTCCAAGCGGGCATCCCGGGTTCAAATCCAACCTGTGGCTCTTTTCCTGCATGTTTTTTTGACAAAAAACAATTTCTGGCTCTATCCACTGTCCTATCTCTAAATAAAGGCATAAAAAGCCCCCCCAGAAAACATTTGAATGAACAACAACATACAAACAGATTCAGAAAGCACAAAGAAAAAGTGTCAAACTGTCTGTAAACACATTTATAAAAGAACCCTGCACCATCCTATATAACACATGCACACATGCACCTGTTCCTACTAGATACAGAGGAGCGTACTCCAACCGTACACCATAAGACAAAACAGTCATAGACAGGAGAGAAAAGCAATGTTTTAAGACCACTCTAAACATAGACAGACCTCAGGTCAGCAGGCAGTTTGTTCCAGAGAACGGCACCATAGTGACTTAATGCACCTCACCGACAAATATTACATTTAAAGAAATAATAAAGGCCAGAAAATATTTAATTTCTTTTACAATTTTTCAATTTCCTGATTTGATGAAATGATCGAATCTGTGACTTAAATTTGTTACTGATTAAACAGAACATAATGCCTTCTCAATTAAATGTACTGTAACAGATGTGTATGGGACACAAAAACACAATTTTTACGTGTTACACATGTAACTACGTGAACTATGTGTTACACAGGTAACTACGTGAACTATGTGTTACACAGGTAACTACGTGTTACACAGGTAACTATGTGTTACACAGGTAACTACGTGTTACACAGGTAACTCGTGTTACACAGGTAACTACGGGTTACACAGGTAACTACGTGTTACACAGGTAACTACGTGTTACACAGGTAACTATGTGTTACACAGGTAACTACGTGTTACACAGGTAACTACGGGTTACACAGGTAACTACGTGTTACACAGGTAACTACGGGTTACACAGGTAACTACGGGTTACACATGTAACTACGTGTTACACAGGTAACTACGGGTTACACATGTAACTACGTGTTACACAGGTAACTACGGGTTACACATGTAACTACGGGTTACACAGGTAACTATGGGTTACACAGGTAACTACGGGTTACACATGTAACTACGTGTTACACAGGTAACTACGGGTTACACATGTAACTACGTGTTACACAGGTAACTACGGGTTACACATGTAACTACGGGTTACACAGGTAACTATGGGTTACACAGGTAACTCGTGTTACACAGGTAACTACGGGTTACACAGGTAACTACGTGTTACACAGGTAACTACGTGTTACACAGGTAACTATGTGTTACACAGGTAACTACGTGTTACACAGGTAACTACGGGTTACACAGGTAACTACGGGTTACACAGGTAACTACGGGTTACACATGTAACTACGTGTTACACAGGTAACTACGGGTTACACATGTAACTACGGGTTACACAGGTAACTATGGGTTACCCTCCTGTCGGTTGTCATGACAACATAACTGTAGTGCTAAATGTTAAAATGGCATAACTGCAATGCTTCGACATCCAGAGCAACAATTTAGAGTCAACAAGTCTCAGAAAAGGTCTCAGAGACCCTCACCCACACATTCATCATCTCCAGACTGGACTCCTGCAACAGTCTGCTCTACGGTTCATCATCCAATACACTTTAGTACACCCAGAACTCTGCTGCTCATCTACTCACACACTCCTGCAACAGTCTGCTCTAAGTCAAAGTCAACTTTATTGTCAATTTCAAAATATTTCTTTGTGCTTTCTGAATCTGAATCTGTTTCTGAATCTGTTTTCTGAATCTGTTTGTATGTTGTTGTTCATTCAAATGTTTTCTGGGGGGGCTTTTTATGCCTTTATTTAGAGATAGGACAGTGGATAGAGCCAGAAATTGTTTTTTGTCAAAAAAACATGCAGGAAAAGAGCCACAGGTTGGATTTGAACCCGGGATGCCCGCTTGGAGGAGATCAGCCTCTGTACGTAGGACATGCGCACTATCCACCAGGCTACCGGCCCCTCCCGTTCGTTGTTGTTTTTAACAATGACAGTTTGTTTATTTTGGCCGGTAAAAAATATGTTTGGCCAGTGAATTTTTTCGTCTACTTGCCACCTCGGCCGGTGAGTCAAAAAGTTAATTTCGGACCCTGCGTGCCATACCATTAGTCCTTTGTAGAGCAGTCGTAATAGTTTGACTTCAATGTGAACTGTTACCACTCTGGTCACAGCGTTTGGGTTGAGTTGGAGTTTGTTTACTGCATTTTTAGGAAGTCCAATCTGCTGGAATGCATGAATTCTTAATGTGATGAATGCATGTCGTCTTGATGTTGGAACATGCATTGTATCTATCTTATCTTATTTTGAAATGTAGACATGTACTCTATTTGTTGCTATTCATAAGTTTACTTAATCACTTGCTGCACAGATTGGCTTCTTTGTTTTTTCTATTTTCTGTAAGTGAATGTACAACTGAGTATATATATTTTTTAATTTCCAGATCTCATCAATACACATAAGAGTGTCCACGGTGACGCGCCGAATGCAAGAGTTGAGCAGAGGCACCCAGAAGCTTCAACGTTATCCAGAGGCAGAGGTCACAGCTCGTCTGTCATCCATCCTCAGAGCTCCAGAGGGAGGGGAGTGTACGATCCTCAGAGCTCCAGAGGGAGGGGAGTGTATGATCCTCAGAGCTTTAGAGGGAGGGGAGTGTACGATCCTCAGAGCCGTGGAAGTTGGAGGAAGACCTACTCGCTGAGAAACAAAACCCCTCAGACGTCTGTTGGACCTCCCTCAGCTTCTACCTCCTCTTCTGGTCATCAGTCCGTCTCCACCAGTGCAGCTAACAGCACTTCACTGCCCAGCCACAGCCGAGGAGAGGAAAGCGATGCTGCCAAAGTGACTGTTTTGTCATCAACGGTCTCTCAGCACAGGAGAGAGGGACACGTTGAGAGCAGTGCAGGGAGTAGTGGAGTTACAACAGAGAAGAAAAACACATTTACTCAAAGCAAAGCAGCCGGGTCAGAGCACGACGATGGAGAAGGAGGTTCAGGCTCAACAGACCCCCAGCATCAAACACTTCTCCAGCAGGGGCCTGAACAGAGACGTATAGGTCTGCCAGAGAAGAAAGTCAGTGTTTCTGCAGAGGTGCCATCTTCCCCCAAAGCCAAGACCTCCGCCGATTTGAATAGCAGCCCCCTAAAGCCTTCCCTATCAAAGAAAACCAGCACTGAGTCAAAACATTCTAATACCACAAAAAATCCAGCCAATCTCCCCACTGGTCATACTGGTCTACCTCTCTCTGCCCCGTCTCAAATACCAAAACAGCTGGCAGTGAAACCTGCAGCACACTCCAGCCACAGCCAAGTGAGTGCTTCTTATTTAAAAAAGTCAAAGTTCACTTGGGTTAAGAATCGAAACGTGGAGGGAGCAGAGGCTAAACAAGCTAGCTCTGTTTCTTCACCAGCAGCCAAAGCTGTGACCGTCGCCCCGACGTCGACCTCAAAAGTCGGGGTTGCTGTTGGAAGCTCCCCCTTACTCCCAACTGGTAAAAGAACCCCCAACAAGAAGCTACCTCGAAAGCTAAGCCCAGTCACTGTAGCCCCAAAGACCTCCAAGTACAGATGGGTCTCCTCCTCTGCGGGATCACAAACTAAAATATATAGAAAGTCAACTCCTCCCAAAGCTCTGGAGAAGAGAGAGGCCGCCAAGAAAGTCAGAACACCCTCCGCTCCTTCCGCTAAGTTCAAAAAGGGGACCGCAGGTTCCCCGTCCGGCTCCTCGCCGAGCAGCCGGTACTGCTGGAAGGCGGGAGGTCAGAGTTCTTTTGCGGCAGTGCAAGGAGGCACATCAGTGGTCCGTCGTAAATCTGCGTTCCACTGGACGTCGGACAAAAGCTGCAAAAGCATAAAAGGAGGGCTTGTTTCTCCTCCCTCCCAGCGTACCTCCTTCACACCGTCCCCCGGTGGGTTCAAGCTCCGCAGCAGGATGAAGATCATCAGGAAGTCTGCCACAAGGTAAGACATGGAAACATGATCTGTATTTATTTTAATATACATTTATATTGCTTAGATTTGATACTATTCTGAGTGTATTTTGTGTGACGTCTTTTGGCCAGAAGGTGGCAGCAAAGTATGTCAGACTGTTGTTTATGTAGGCATGAATTAAATAGGGATTTATCAGTATCACTTGCTTAATCATAGCATCTGGTGTATCAGTGATATAAAACTTTGGCCCCCTGTTCTTTGACCGTACAGTAGCGGAGGGTCCGAGAAAGGCTACAGCCCGTCAGCATCAAAGATCTCCCCCCGGAGCAGGATCTACAGCTCAGCCCGGTCTCCCACAGGAGTGAGGAGGACTCCCTCCAGAGAGCTCGTGTCTTTCGGTCGACACAAGTTGAGGCGGCTGTCCCCAACCTTATCAAGGACAAGTAAGAAACACACGTGAAATATGTTGCTAAGCATTGCTCAGTTTTTCTTCCAGAGCGTTTTAATCCTCACTATTTTTTAAAGTATTGCATTGCAGTTGGTTCTGCAAATGTGGAACGTCACTGCAAGTGTGATTTAAAAAAGGGAATTTTTCAAAAATGAAATTCAAGGCTTAAAAAATTCAAAACCTCAGATTTTTCATTTAATTTTATTTGGGAATTATGTTTCAATATTCTGTTTTCCTTTTATGGGACAATAGTTCATACCACCAGTAGCACACTCAAAAGCATTATTTTCTTCACACCGCATACTCAAAACCTGCATTTAATCGGTTTGTATTTTGGGAAATGGGACAAAGATATTTGAGTAAGTAAGTGTGTCTGATGCTTCGTCTCTGACAGCGGTTGTTCCAGTTATGTCCACTAGAGGGCAGCAGCTCCCACCCATGTAGTGCGTGTAGGCCTTTGTGTTGCATGCTGTCAGTGGAGAGGCTTTACAGGCACACTATAAGAGGAGAAGGGGAGGGGGGGGGGGGTTAATTGATTGCCCAATTCAGCCGTGATGGCGAACAAGTGCCGATAGCGGGTAATTTGCAGGGGTGGAGGCAGGCAGCGCCACTCGCTATCAAGCCCTGGCACTGCTCTCCCTCCAGTAGATAAAAAGGAGCTAATGCATAATTATCCTTTTGCAAATTGGATTGTTTTAACGAACTGTAGAATATAGGCCTAACCTGATGGAAAGCAATCATTGTTTTTACAGCCGCCTTCTCCCTCCTCCTCCCTCCTTCCCTTTCCTCTTGCCCCTCCAACCCTTCGGTCATTCTGCGTGTACCCTACACGCCTCATGCCCAATCTCGCTGTAATCTCCCCTACTCAATGGAGTCAGAAGACATTAGAAAAGCCATCACTATTAACATTAGGCTTTATTCGTCCCCATGGTTCTGTGTCTATCAGTCTGCTTCTCTTTTTTTTTTTTCTGATTCTTTAACTTCACGCGTCCTTTTCTCATCCTTCCTACATCCTATCACCTTCTTTCTTCTCCTCATCATCATTTCTCCACATGTCATTTAGAGAAACCTGAATGTGGATTCAGAATCAGAGACACAGGGACAGGTGGGGCAGGGGTGGAGGGTGGAGGAAAGATGGAGTGAGGAGAGCTGCATGTAGCCGTCTGTGCCTCTGATAAGAGCTGCTAATAAAGAGCAAATTGAATTACTAATGATGGGAAGCAGAGTCCCTATAGATGAGCCCGTTAAAAAGCAAACCTTATGACCACTCACACATGCATGATAATACACTCACAAACCATGTGTCTTCATTTCGCCTGGCTGCAGCCTCTCCTCTGGGTGTGAGGGGGGGCGGAGGGGGGCTCCGTTATCTGTGCTTTAATTTAAAGAGGGCATACACCTAAGTAAGCAGTTAAGGCTGTAATGAATCGAGAGGTGTGTGTGTATATGTATCTATATGTGTGTATCTCAGAGACAGCCATGTAGCCCAGATAATCTAATAAAGCAGATAAATGTCAGGACCGGACAGACCACGGGGAGAGGAGTGCTGAGCCGAGCTCCTTCCAGCCCCCCTGTGACAGGCCTGTAGAAGCCTTGTGTAGGTCTCTATCTCACTTTGGGTCTTATTTTCTCTCTCCCTCTCCATCTCTCATCCAGCATCACTCAGACTCTTCCCTCTCTCTGACGCTGTCCCCGCTGCTCCACTAATATGCCTCCTGACTTTTTTTTTTTTTAAGCCCAGTACTGTGTATCACTTTGCAGACTTCAGCCATTTTTCTGTATAATCTTATTCCTGGTCTGTACGACGGAGGATTAAGGCCGCGTTAATTTTTTATATTTTTTTATTTCTGGATTAAAGTAGTAAATTAACGAGAATAAAGTCGTAAATTTAAGAGTTTAATCTCGTAAATTAACGGGTTCGAGACCAGCCTGCGCGAAAATGATGAAAGTAGAACTCTTAAAGTCTTAAAAGAATAAAGTCATTATTTTAGTCTATATCAGAAGAGCAGCAGCATCCTGTTCTCAAATGACAAACTCGTTAATTTACGACTTTAATCTCATAAATATATAACTTTATTCTCGTAAATTTACGACTTTAATCTTGAAATTTAAAAAAAAAAAAAAAAAATATATATATATATATATATATACATATATTTATATTTTGGCCCTAATCCTCCGTCGTAGGTCTGAGCTCCAATGTCATGAATTTTGTAAATCACTTACTGAAAATTAACATTATAAAGTGCTAATGAGCCATGAACATCGACATGTTGAAGGGGAATTCTAGTATTTTAATCCTGTGCTATATTTTATTTTTTGGAGTATGTATGACTTAAAGGTACAAAAAGGTCCTCATCAGAAGTGATCTGGTAGTTTGATCGATTGATTGAATAGATGAAAGAGGCTGTGATGGCTGTATCAGAGTCCCGGTAGGCAAATATCTCTGGTCAACGTCAATCATAAGTAAACAGGAGAACTCACCTTGAGCGAGGGGCGGGCGGTGGTTCCCTGTGATCGCTGCACGACTATAGACTGTCTGCATGCCACCCATACGATCTCTGTGCAGGTTATTAAACTGCTGCATTATTTTTTTTTTCTCCAGTATGTCCTTCTCCGCTCTTTAGTTCATGTTGCTGTTTCGTCGAAGTAAACATACATTTTTATTTGTAACTTTATCTTTTAAGAGAGAGGATGAGATCTTTGTTGCTTCGATATGAGTTCTTAAACTCTGTCTCTGGTTTTCTTTCTCGTACGGATTCAATCTAATGGATGTAAAACTTAAAGTTTGTCTTCTCAGAGGTACCTGAAGCAACATGCTTTCACTAATGAAGACCCATTAATATTATTATTTTTAAAATGTAAGACTGTTTTCAGACTGACTACAGCCTCTCTGCCACTTTTTGTATAATAAAGTGGATGTATCACACACACACACACACACACACACACACACAGTGCTGTAGTATTGGGCTCTCTCACAGTTGCTGTGCTGCCACCTTTGCTCTCTCAGCATCAGCTTGCCAACACCCCCCCCCCCCCCCCCCCCCCTTACCCCCATCCCATCCAAAGATACCATGGAGCCCATTACCACCACCAAAGATTCCTCCTCCTCACCCCCCCTCTTCCATGGATCCTGTTACCGTGCCAACAGTGATCCTATTTATTTCACCCATAAATCATATGTGCTTCTCTGCATCGAGGTCCTGCTCTCACTGACATTTTCCCCTTTCTCCAGCCCCCCCCTGCAAACACTGATGTATGAGAACATGGAAAAAACAAGGATTTGGTATACATGCACAAATCTGAGGAGTAATTGATAACTAGCCAAGCTGAGTACTTTTGCTATCCTGTCACCTGTCAGACACTGATAACAGAGTGCATAGAGACAGACACATGTTCTACCAGCTGAAACATCTGGATCTAACAAACCTGTTATTTCAATCCTGCTGTTGCAAATTAAAAAGCCTTCTGAGTGTCTCCTCCACGCTCAACTTTTGGACGGCTATGAGTGCACCCTAGGGTACCCATCATGCACTTCAATTTTGCCATTAATGTCATTGTGAAGGCACTTAATGCACTCAAAACAGCCAGTCATTTATTGAGTTGAAGACTTTGTATCCTCAGGTTAACGTCCAGGAAGAAGTAATAGCCTAAAGAATTTCATGACACACAAAAACTTCAGAGGAGTTTGTCTCTCATGTCCACGCTTTCCTTTTTTGGCTTCATCTTGGCACAACGCGCGTTTGTTTATTTTTGTTTGTTTATTTGCATCACTCTCTGGTTCACACTTGCTCCAGTTTCTCCCACTTTTCCTTCTCACTGCAGCCGCTTGTCGTGCGCTCCCGTCTCACTGTGTCACTCCCACATATGTACCCACCGCGCACACACACAGACACACACACACACATATTACACATTAGCTCAGCCTTGTGTATACTGGAGCTATAACTCTATATCTATCGTCTGTGTGTGTGTGTGTGTGTGTGTGTGTGTGTGTGTGTGTGTGTGTGTGTGTGTGTGTGTGTGTGTGTGTGTGTGTGTGTGTGTGTGTGTGTGTGTGTGTGTGTGTGTGTGTGTGTGTGTGTGTGTGTGTGTGTGTGTGTGTGTGTGTGTGTGTGTGTGTGTGTGTGTGTTGATCTATCCGAGAACTTTTTATTGGTCAAATGATTTTAATAGTTTGTGTGTTTGTGTGTGTGTGATCATCTCATCAGCTGCTTTTCTACATACCGTTCTCTGGATGCCATTCCCCAGAGCTCCCATAGTATTATCAGTTGGATAACACACACATTTGAACTGTGTGGACCTCAACCTGTAATGCACGCACACACACACACACACACACACACACACACACACACACACACACACACACACACATACACATACACACAGGCATTCTGCTCATTCCTTCTGCACTTTCTCAGGCTCTCTGTGTCAAACAGGTGGACCTCTGTCTGTCTCACTGTCTGTTGCTTTCTTTCTCTTCCCTTCTATTTATATCCGTCACCATTTGTCATGCACACACATACACACACACACACACAACCTCGACAAGTGCCCGACAAGACAAGTGCGCCCACACGCACTCAAATAATTCACACATCCAGGATTGTTGCATTGCCGTAATGATTTAGATAGAGGCTGCTGTTGCTTGTAGCAGATTTAGAATGAGAGGTCGTGTGTGTTTTAAGGATTATTCTTTGAATGTATCAGAAGACGCAGCTCTTTTATTCATTCATCTGTGTGTCTTTATTTAAACCGTATTGCATGAAAGATTCAGTTTCTCATGCAGGACGGTGTCTTGTGCAGCAGGACGGGCTCGGTATAGCACTCTGCCGCGGTGCACTGTAACATTTGGCATTTTGATCAACCTCTCAGGACCCGGGCGGGGTTGTGGGGGGGGGGGTGCATGCTGGTGATCGGACCCCCTACAGTATGTCCACATGAGGAACTCCTCCCTGTCCGTGTTGTAAAAACCCCTCCTCCTCCTCTCACCGCTCTTCAAACTGTCAACTGGCCATAATTAAAGTTCTGATTCATTTGAGGTCAACGTGAAGACGGGCCTCGCTGGCGAGCAATTAACGGTCAACAACATAGTCAGAGTCCTGGATGACGCTCGTTTGTTAACTTTCAAACAGCTCCAGATAATTGAATTATTTGACTTTAGAAATCTCGGTATCAGTCTTTTTTTTTTTGTCCAATGCTGTTTTTGTATTTTCTTTTCTTTCTCTTTTTTCTGAAATAAAAAAATGCATCAAAAAAAAGAAATATCGGTCTCAGAACAACTTCTCAACATGTTTTCCACTGAGCTTCTATGAGCTCATAGTGATGTTTGCCATCATGATGGGGGTGGGCTTATCCTTTGAACCTGTGAGGAGCAGGGTGGTGGGGTGGGGTGGGGTGAGGGGGTGGGGGGGTGGGGGGGCAGCATGTGTTGAAATGTGTAATCAATACGATTGAGTTCAGAAACTTTAGCCTGAGATGACTGTGACCCCTTCCCAGTTAAGGAGGTAAATGTTTTCTTGGTATCCAGAGGAGTGGCCCATGTGCCAGGCTGTCTGAATAAATCAGAAACCTAACAGGACGCGGGGCAGACTTCTCCCTAATTATTCGAGAACACATGGCGGGGCGCTGCCTCTGCCCGTGTGTCGGTAAATGGCTCGGCTGGGGGGTAGGAGGTGTTGCCATCTTTAATTATAGGGGCATCAATCCTGAACATAATCTAACTTTCTAGTATTTAAACAGACACAACTCCTCATCATGGTGTCTTCTTCTGCCTCTCGGGATGAGTGTAACTTTGTTTTGTTGTTTCACTTCCTACAGAGGATTCAACTCCTTTTTTATAATTTGGATTCAAAACGGTTGTGAAAGTTCTTTGAATAAATTAATGATAATGGAAGCTTTATATTTCAAATTCAATTTATGTGTCTGTCACATCTAGTGCACATGTTATATGCAGATTATATATTATAATAGTATAAACATTTCTTCTTTATTTATGCTGCACATTTCAGACACAGGGAAACACAATGTGCTTCACTTTCACTGAAAAACAAAAATCGCAACAATATCATAGAAGAGGAAAAAAAGAAAAAACAACATTTAAGAGCAGAAACACAAAGATCGAAATCTGCACAACACGCACACAACACATAAACCTACACACACACAGAAGAGAACTCAAGCACACACACACACACACACATAAACACACACAAACGCATAGGGGCCATTCTAGGGTCTGTTGGGGCCCTAGGCAGAAATTCATCGGGGCCCCTCCAACCAGTGTTCATTATTATTTTCCTGATAACTCCTCTTCATTTTCCTTCATTGACAAATTTTGGTTTTCACAGGAATAATACTGCAACGCTTAGCAGGGCATAGAGAGTGAGTGCTGTCAGAAGGGGCCCCCTTAGGGAGGTTTCCTACTGTCGTTGCAAAATTTGCACATTTTGAGGCAATGCTGTGGTTTAAAGTTTGTAGGGCTCCCCCCTACTGGCCTGGGGCCCCAAGCAGCGCCTCTGCAGACACACACACACACACACACACACACACACACACATACACACAGTGCTACAAAATGTGTGTGTGATTGACCTCACATCCACATGATTTCGATTATGGCTTAAGTTTTTTTTAAACTGTTTTTTTTATGTTCCGGGGTCATAGTGATTAAAAGCTACAGTTTAGTAGATCACAAAGCACCACACTTCTGTTTCTCCATCTTCAATACAAAAGTAGTACATGTCAGACTTTGTGCTTGGGGGAAAGTGAAACTTACAGAGCAAAGAAGTAAATATTTAATGGATGAGGTGGGGACAGCGAGCGTCTGATGCTGTGCATGGCTATGCGATATCCAACGCTGTGATTTGAGCACAAACTCACAACAACAATGATGTCACCGTCTAACTGTAACTCACAAAAACACAACATTAAATGTAATAAATTACAAACCAAGTAATATGTAAGATAACTGTATTTCTGTATGAAGTGACTTTAAAGACATGAACTCAGATATGAAAGTTTAAAAGACGTGTTTAGATGTATTGATCAGTTTCTGTTCTGAGCCTCTGGATCTTGTTTTGTTACATAAAGCATGTCGAAGAGAAAGTCAGGGGCCTTTAGGAGCTGCTCCATAAATCTTCCCCTTTAGTCAGCTGGAAAGCATGCTGGGAGAGTAACCCGACCCCCCCAGCTCTTCTCCTGATGTGAAACCATAATAATCATCGAGGTCTGCCGTTTACGTGGGAAGATGAGCAAAGAGAGCAAAGAGTGTAAGGAGCGCTCGGCATGTTAATTATGTCCCCACACACACACACACACACACACACACACACACACACACACACACACACACACACACACACACACACACACACACACACACAGGACGTGGACACATGGTGGGGCAGGGATTGTGTGACTGATCTGGGGTAAGGGGGGCGTCGTCACTGGTTGGTCATCATGGTGGAGGCAGGGGGTTAGACTGGCACTGGGTTTGGCTGTTGACATGAGGAGGATGGTTTATGACTTCAGGGTCGTGTCGGGATTTCTAGGAAGTTTATAAATGTCCCTGAACAATTTAATTACACATTACAATCCACTTTTAAAGGAGTTTACTTTGGGACGTCTGTATTAGCTTTACAGAGCCCTTATAGATAAACCTCTTTAGGGGGTCTGAAGTCGGTCCAGACTATGACTTGATTTCTCCTCTCGTAGGCAGATTGATTGTTATGCTTAATAAATTAAGAGCTCTTTAGAAACCATCAAATAACCAATGATATGATGCTTTTACTCTGAACTCTGTGCTCCAAACAGAACACAGCTTCTCTGTCAGTGCTTTTCAGAGTTTTATACCAGAGACTGAAGGACTCGGCTGTCTGGGTCTTACTGAGAGCTTATTGAAACTCAGAATCTTGGAATCTAAAGCTTTTTTACTCAGTCTTGTCTCGGTCTCAGACTGGGTGGACTTTAAATCGCCTCTTTCTCCCCGATTACGGCCTCAACATTTCCAGTGTTATAATAATAGACTTTATTGGGCATGGACATCACAGATACATTGGACGAACCAGATGCATTGTTCAAGTGTTTTAGCAAGCATGCTAGTTCTCAACACCTGTCCACATGAGGCTTTAGAAAGGAAAACAGATAGGGAGAAAAGTGATAATACAGAGAAAAACAATAAGGAGAGAATAAATAAATAGACATAAACTGTAGAGCAAAGGCAGCGTGATCAAACAATAAACCAGTCAGAAGCTGTTCATGTGAGCACTGTTGTTTTAATGTTTAGCCATTGTTTGAGTCCTCTGTTAAAAGGCGTTACTGTCACTCTCAAGTTTTATGCCAGTGGGCAGAGAGTAATTAACAAAATCTACATTTTAAAAGAAATGTGCTGGAGGAGTAAAATAAAGCCAGAGGGGCTCGCCGAGTGGCCCTCCTAAAGAGAAACACAGAGACAAATTATTAATGTAGTCCAAGCAAAAACAATAAAGCTAACAAGAACACATACTCAATAAAGTGTTAAAGAAAGCAAAACAAGAAAGAAGAAGGAAGGAGTCATTCTCTTATGGCAGAGAATGATTATGATGGCACATGCTTTAATTGGCCAAGCAGGAAATAAACAGTTTGTTTTTTAATAAGTTGAAGCTGGTGCTGTTTCTAATATGATTGGGTAAAATGTTCCAACAATGAGGTCCTCTGAATCTGATGGAGATTATATGCTCTTTTCTTTCTTTTTCATCATGTCAACAGTTGATTTGCAGATTTTACTGCAGTTGTTTGAAACGGAGTCACCAGAAGCTTCCGTTAATCTTTTTATTTGTATCTTAACACCAATGGTTTGACAGATTTTCAGTCCTGCAGATCCTGCTGCTTGATAACCCTCACCCTCAGACTGTAACAAACCTGCCTTCATTCTCTGCAGCCTTCTTCTTTTTAAACAACATTTATTTCACTTTTATCAGACTGTGAACTCGCACCTCGATCTAACATCTGTAATGTTTGTAAATGTGATGATTGTCTGACAGATTGTTCACACAGCTGATGCAACAGACTACTGGTTGTTGTCTATACTTTTCTCTCTCTCTCTGGTCTTTTATCTCCTGTCACCGTGTGTGATTGCTCACCAGCACCATCACTCTCCTTCTCTTCTTCCTCCCTCGTCCACAGGGACTAAACGTATTCCCCCTAATTAATGTCTTGGCTGCAAGTTTCAGTCGGTTGTTGGAGCCAAGTAAAGGTCATGACCCATATTCCTTTAATGCTCGGGTTTTATCTTTTTTATCTCTGTCGTTCTGTCTGTCTCTATCTCTCTGATCTGACGCCCACCACGGCCGGGCTGCAGGTCGAGGAGGCCAAAGCCCCCGGAGAGAAACCTGACCTCTTGTCGTCTTTTACGTTTAGTTTTTTTTCTGGCCATTTCAACTTTCCATTTTAGTCATACCGGCCCCGGACACCCAAACCCCCTCCAAGTCTATTCTGGTCTTATTGAGTTATTCAGTGACCCTCTACTATCTCTCCCCCCCCCCCAGTCTACACTACGCCACTTCCCATCCCAGTGCCTCCTTTCCTTTCTCTCCTCTGCTTCTTTGTCCCTCCCATAGAGAGAGTTAAGTTCCCCCCCCCCTCCCCCTCCCCTGGGTATTTGACTGTGTGCCTCCAGCCATGATTGGCATGCAAACCTCTGAGCTTAATGCCCAGACTTTCCCTTACATCCCCTGACCTCCAGGCAGAGGGGTAGGCTTCTTAAGCCCACCACGGCCTACCTACAGGTGTCTCCCAGATTTAACCATTAGCACTGATGTTGTGCAGCAGATTCTTGAGCAGAGACATGATGGACAGGTGTAAACTGAATGATAGATGGGTCCTGTCAACCACCTACTTTCCCCTGCCCGCTTTTAAAAGAACATTCCAGTTCAGAACAACTTGGGTTTCATTTTTATGGTGTGTTACCAGCAACTTAAGCAAACAAATAAATATCTTTAGAGCTGTACAAACAAACATCATGCTGTCAATGTGTTAATGTGTTTTTATAACCTTTAATTCTGTGTTTTATTAGTGCTTAGTGCTCATTGGTCCAGGAGCAATCCATCATAGCAGGCTCCAATTATATTGTGTTTAGCGTTAGCTCCTCCCTCTTTTATAATTGCTTCTCAGTGGAATCGTTCTTTCTGGCCTTTCTCCTGGACCAAGTTAGATGTATAGACTGGTTACAAGTTTCCAGAGTGGTATTGTTTGCATCCTTGTGCTTCCTTTGTGTGCGGTTCCCTGACAAAAAGTTAAGTTTTATCTATTTGTGTGAAATTAGAACATTTCTGTAATATTTTGATAGTTTGAGTTTTACAAACGGTCACCTGACTCTCTGCAGGACTCACTCTGTGTTGGGTCATATATGCTAAGCTAACTAGCATGTCTTTGGACTGTGGGAGGAAGCCGCAATACACCCGGAGAGAACCCATCTGACGGGATTTGAACCAGGAACCTCCTCACTGTGAAGCAACAGCGCTAACTGCTGTGCAGCCTGACCGCTGTCTAAATTGCACAAAAAAAACAAACGTTTGAAAGTTGACATTCTAGGGGCGACCAGTGGCCCAGTGATTATTTTTTGCGGCCCATGTACAGAGGCCATTTCAAGCCACGATATTCCAGCCAGAGGCGCCCCGCCCCCCCTGCCCCCGATTTCTGGATGCATTTACTAAAAAAGTGGAACAGCACGTGTCCTTAAATCTTTTCTCTAAAGCTGTTTTTCAAACATTCACTCCTGAAAATGTAAAGAAAGAAAAAAAAAAAAAAAAAAGCTGTTGCCCGGACATTTTCCTGAGCTGCTTGTTCACACTTCTCCCTCACAGCATGACGTTTCCCCTGTCAGTCAAGGGAGGGGGGGTGAGGGGGAGGGGGGGTGAGGGGGAGGGAGGAATATTAGTGGAGCTGGCAGGATAACGTCTGAGTAAAGCCTGGGTGAAAAATGTGGCTGCGTCTTTTCACACATGCAGCTACTCTCTGAACATTTTGAGGAGCTTTATCTGTTTCTCAGCCTCCCTCCCCCCCACCCCTAAACTTCCTCCCACTGACCCTCACTCTTCCCGTGTCCCTCTCCTCCTCCTCCACAGGGCCCTGTTTGTGTTCGGGGTATTTAATAATGGATGCCAGTTTGTGTTTGTCAGTCTGCACGCTCTTGTTAAAGGGCTTTAAGATAACTGCTAATTCCAGCAGGGTTGTATTGATTAGCCTCGCTGGGTGTGGATTGTTTTATAGCTGCCCCCCCCCCTCCATCACCAGCTTCTCATGCTCTCTCCTATGCCTCCCCCCTCGTCAAGGGTCTCTCTCTCACTGGTTGAATAATTAATGCTTCACCTATTTAATTAGTGAGATCTGCTCTGAACAGAAGCAGGGTAATTGAGTCCTCGGCTCTGCGCGTGGTCGAAGGAAGCGCGTTTGTCTTTATCTGTGTGTATCCGTCACACGTACAACCATGGCAGCATTAACCGGCTCCCCCCCCCCCAGTTAAACCAGCCACCCCGAGCTCGTCATGCCGAGAGTCGGTGTTAGATGGGTGTTGGCAGTTGTGGTAGCGGTGATGTAACCGTTTGGTATTTTTAAGCCTGGCACTGGAAGCTGTGTGGATTGTCTCCAGCAGCCCGTCACGCCAGCGGCTTTGGCCACTGTGGTTGGAGGAAGATGAGCGTTGGTAGGTGGGAGAGCTCAGACTGTTAGCTCCAGTCATGGTATTAATAACTGTTATTACAGTAGGCCCAGATAATGATGGAGGATTTGATGATCATCATTGGCGTTGCTAACTAAAGCCTGATTTATACATCAGGGCTGCGTTTAAGGGACTGGAAGATCCTCTATGATAGCGGGGGGGGGGGGGGGGGGGGATATCCATTTGTGGGTCACAGGAGGAGGGAGGACGTGAGGAGATCTTCAGAACAGATTCAGTATACATGCACTATACATGCACCGCACCACATGGTGGTTAGCATTTATAGCTAATGCTAACTTCCATCGCCTGTCCCTGAAAAGGCCTTTGATATAAAATACACAACAGATATCATATAAATATATGCAGAACATACTTACACATATACAGTAAATACAGTAACTAGCTCCCTGATCAGTAGACTGTTGCTGGCTGCAGCGTGTTGGTCAGTGAAGGCCCGCTGGTCTTGATTCCATGGCCTTCCTTTTTTGACCTGCACAGACTTGGCAGAAAACCCCCGAAACTGGAGGTCAGAGCTATTTATACTCCCCTACTAGTGGGTCAGGGTGTACAGCCAGATTCAGGACTCACTCACCTCCACGTGTACACTCCCGCTGCACTTTCTGTGCACCAGCAGATCCTCCTCCCGCTGCGCTCCTGTTGGTGGGCTGCAGAGGGGGCTCTGCACATTGCTCTTTGCTGGCTCAGCAACCTGACCTACTGCTGGACTTTGAGATGTGATGATCCTTTAATATTTTGTTTTAGGGGTGCCAGCCAGGTCTCTCTCCTGGCATTTAAGATAAGTCGGTTGTTTTTTGTCATTTTAAGTTTGAGTTGAGTTTTTTGTTTGGATTATTTGAACCAAAAAGTCACACAAGGATTGTACACAAAAAGTTTCACTTTGTTTTACTTGTTTCAGAATATGTGGGTCCCAAAGTTAACTTTGTACACAAGTTAAACTAAAGACCTGTTAGCAAACATGTCTCACCCTGCAGCAAAAACAAGACACCATGTCAGTGAATAAAAAAACATCTCAAGTTTGAAGAAAGTTTTAAAATCCTTTTTTCATGATTTTCTATATTTTAGGGTGTGAAAGACTAATGTCAATCAATCAATTAATAACACCAAATCATCAAGAAATGAAGACACCTTACAAAAAGAGGTCTGGACTCTTTGTTAAACCCAAAATCAATCCACCTTTAGCTGAACACTTTCCAACATTTAGCAAAGTAAACAATGACGAGGACAAACAGGCAGAAACCCTCGAGCAGAACCAGAGTCAGCAGGTGAAGGAAAACATTTTATTGGTAAAATTGCAGAAAAATAGTGACGATAATCACAAAACAAAAAGAAGCTTGAATTGGCAGAATACGACGACCAGCAGACAATGTATTGTAAAAAATGAAGGTGCAAAATTTAAACAAAGGAAGTGCATGTAAGTTGTTTAAAATATCTCAACTCAAAGTCCTGAGGGAAAAATTTAAATAAAAAACAAAAGAAGGATTGATTTATACTCATGCGTCAAATCTACACTATAGCATACGCTGTACGTACACGTTAGCCTTACTGAGAAGTTTTTGTACATAGCTCCGGCGTGCACCTCCCTAAAAATGTATCTACGCATCAAAATGACGCAGACCACAAGCCCTGTGATTGGTCGGCTAGGTATCATTGTATTTCCTGCATGTGCAACATCTCCGCCATCGTCGTCGTTTTCAAAAATTCTGCAGAAGGGAGAACGCTACAAGCTTCTCGATATTTATCATGCTCCAATTCTAACACATGAGGCTCTGTTTCAGTTGCCATGGTTACCTATACAACAAACAAGCAGAGAATGATAGATAGATACTTCATTGATCCTGAGGGAAATGAACATTGATCCTGAGGGAAATGAACTGCTGCACGGTGCATAGAGTTTACTGTATCTGTTGCTTCAGAATCAGAATCAGGTTTTATTGCCAAGTACATTTACACATAAAGGAATTTGACTTGGTGTATTGGTGCTAAACAATTAACAAGGAAATAAAGCAGAACTAACAACAACTTAAATAATACAGTATAAGAAGATATTACCAGCTGAACTGATCATGGCAGTCATGTCGATGTAGCTGTTTCCCGTCTTGGTCAGGACTTTCTAGTAAAGGAGATTCTTTATATCAATTTGTTTTTTTCTGTGTTAAAATCAACCTTAGAAAAAAAACATGTTGAGGGGCGTCACTGTCTCTGCTGCTCAGTTTGGACTCCCTCCAAAGCTTCTTTTAGACTTTGATACTTCTGGTTGGCAGATCTTTGTATCTGTGGGCATCCTGCTCCAGGTGTATGGTTCATACGTGGAAAAAGAGATATTGAGTTTCAGTATATTTAAGATGCATGTCAGCGTGTTGACCTTAACCAGAGTGTGACAAATCACCCGGCTGCATCATGAATGTAACATACAGAAAAACTCCAACACAGGTAAGCTGTATCTGTCTGCAGGACTCTCACTAATCAAAACCTCTGCACACTTAAACCTTTGAAGTTCTTCACTTCTAAAACACTTATCCTTATTTATTTTACCTCATATCTTAAGTGTTTCCCTCCTGGGGGAGGGGGGGGGGTCACTCTTTGTTGAGTGTCTTCTGAGGAGAGCAGAGATCGCTGCAGTGAGAGAGAGTACAGTATTGATCCGGGGCAGTTCATTTTCTGCTGTCCCCGGTGAGTTGCTTTGGGGGAAATAGCTAGTTTGTCTCCTGTCGTTGTAGCTTCAGAGTTAAAGAGGAGTTAAAAAAAAAAAGGAGGAGAGGTGGGGTTAAGGATGCCACTTGTCTTAACGGGGACAAGAGGCTCGTTCATACAGGAACAGCAGGATTAAATCGTCTTTTAAGGGCCTAATGTAAAACACTCCAAACAGGATGGATAATGGATTCTGTTTATGTGTCTGAACATGTACTAAAATGTATTCAACGTTTCCACATGTGAGGCGCACACACTGTGTGGGCGATGCTGAAGAAAGCGATATTGATCATTTGCCGTTTACTGTCCCCTGCTCCCCTGTGAATTGCTCTGTGGGAAGTGGTTAATTTGTCTCCTGTCTGGGGGGCTTCTCTCCCCCCCGTGTGTGTGTGTGTGTGTGTGTGTGTGTGTGTGTGTGTGTGTGTGTGTGTGTGTGTGTGTGTGTGTGTGTGTGTGTGTGTGTGTGTGTGTGTGTGTGTGTGTGTGTGTGTGTGTGTGTGTGTGTGTGTGTGTGTGTGTGTGTGTGTGTGTGTGTGTGTGTGTGTGTGTGTGTGTGTGTGTGTGTGTGTGTGTGTGTGTGTGTGTGTGTGTGTGTGTGTGTGTGTGTGTGTGTGTGTGTGTGTGTGTGTGTGTGTGTGTGTGTGTGTGTGTGTGTGTGTGTGTGTGTGTGCTCTCTGTGGGGGGCTTAACTGTTAAATACTTCACTCTGTCTCTGTGGAGACGCACGCTGATATCATTGACCGTCTTCTTCACTCATTTTGGACTGATTGTTAAATAGCTGCCATTAACAATGAAAACTAATGAAGTCAGGGAACTACTGCCTACAAATAATACATTAAGAAAAAAATAAAGGCCAGCAAATATATATATATTTTTTTTACAATTTTTCAATTTCGTGATCTGATGACATGATCGAATCTGTGACTTAAATCTGTTATTGATTAAACTAAACATAATGCCTTCTCAATTAAATGTTCTGTAACAGATGTGTATAGGAAACAAAAACACTATTTTTTATTTTGGCCGGTAAAAAAATATGTTTTGCCGGTGAATTTTTCCATCTACCTGCCACCTCGGCCGGTGAGTCAAAAAGTTAATTTCGGACCCTGGTTGAAGTTGTCCCAGTAATATGAAGGAATAACCTTCAGTAAGAAAAAATGTAATCCTTTATCCTTTAATACTAATTTCAATATTTTTGGATGTACTAAATCTACAAATGTGGATGTGTGCGATCACACTTGGCAGTCCCATTCACCTTTGACCCCCAAAGCCCCAGTTTGTTTGTGTGCTCCGTACACTTCTTGGCGCTGGTGTGAAGAGGTGGGCTGAGGCACGGTAAGGTTTCTCATGCATGAAGCACGGGTACGCGACGTGGACATGTAAACGATGTGACCCTGCTCTCAACAATCTTTGTCAATCAAACTCTGACAACCTGAAACTCCTCCATTATTCATTGTTATATTATTTATTTAAACTGCTCAACAATCTGTCCAAATCTCTTCTTAGAAGGCGACTCCCCTAGTAATGTGCTTTTGTATTTATTGATGATTCCTTCAGTTCTCTGTGCTTTTTTGTGCACAGCTTTATTCCTTCAACATGGTTTCTTACTGTACTTACTGCTTTATTTCTTATTTGCATTTTTTTATTCATATTTCTATTTATATATTTCTACTAGGGGTGCAGAAATGCAACATTTTCTCTAATCGATTACTCTTCCCATTGTTAAAGCGAGTAATCGTTTTGTAGTTCTTTTTTTTTCTGTGATTCTTTTCCCCCACGGGAGGCCCCGCCCCCAACTATGACGCGATGCCGACTGTATCTATTGATTAATTTGAATCTTTTGCATATTTCGTTTGTTTGGGACTTTTTGTTCATTGTGAATTCATAAAGGGGAAAATTAAAGGGATGTTTTTCTTGACGCGTTTCAGCACAGAGCTTTTATCAGCGCTTTGTTTGTCATCGATTTTCTTTTTGCGCTCGTGCACCTTAAGTCTTATTTCTGTTTGAGTATCTATGCCCCTTTTTTTCTGTTTTGAATTAGGCCTATCCTTGAACCCACAATGCAACAAGAAACATTTACAAAAATGTGGACTACAAAACGATTATCGATGACATTTTTTTTGTAACAGGTACTCGTTTGCACCCCTAATTTCTACTGCTAAAGGCCAACTGTGTGTCGGATCAGTTGGAAGGACCGATTTTCCTCCTGTGAATTAGTATAGATTTCTGATTTTAATTGAATGATGAAAGCATCATTATAACTGAAAAATGACACCATGCATGATTGATAAATCTGTGCGTTAGACGGACTCAAAATAATCCACAGTCAGTAAAGAAAGATGCGTTCATGTTCTCTGTGTTGTTATCCATAATGAGCCCGCGCCTCTCCTTAACTAAAGTGTGATACTTACTTTCAAACTTCTCCTCTCTCTTACAGTTTAGCTTGGCTCCTCAGGGTTCATGAACCCTGGTCTATTTTTTGACAGGATTTCCACACTGCTCCCCCTCCGCCCCCCCTCACACCCAGGCTTCTCTTTCAGTGCATTCTCGCCTTAATGAGTTTGTTCATATAAATGACCAGTTAGGAGCAGCATGTGTTGAATTACCACAATGATGGAGATTACATAACGGACTAACTCGGAGTTCCGCCATGCAGACTCAATTTGTTCTTTTTCCAAATCTTTTTAAAATGAAAACTTTGAAGCATGTCATTTCTACTTGACATGTGTTATTGCCATGACTTTATTCTGTGAGTGACCTGACGAGTGTCGGTCTCATTTCACTGCTGTGACTTTGAAAGACCTTTTCCTGGCTACATGTGCGTCTCTGTGTGTTTGTAAGCGGACTACACCAGAGGTTCAGCAGCGGTGTGTCTGCACCGAGCAGATGCCCGCTCCTCATCCTGGTTCTGATCAGCATTTTAGTTGGCTTCTGCCCGCTCTTCTTCCCCCAGCCCAAAGGGACCAATTAGGTCCTGGCAGCTGGACCCAGAATGCTCGCCATGGAATGATGGGGGGCAGTGGGTGGATTGGCGAGGATGCTGCACAAGAGAAGGGCACTTTAGCAAAGGACACTCATGTAGACTAAAGCGTAGTTGTTAGTGTTGATAAGGAAAAGAAAGATGGAGAATGGTTGGAGGGGTCAGTTTGTTTATTTGGAGCCTGTTTTTCTTCAGACCACCTGCTGCTCTTTTAAAGGATCAGACAGGGGTGTGTGGGAGCCTTGGCCCCCTGCCCTCACCAAATTAGCACCCATGCACAAGAGACCTGACTGTCCCTCATCATGCCATCTTTCCCCTTTCTCCCTCCTGAACTTTACCCCCCCCGATCCCTCACTTTTCACCCCGGTAAATGCTGTGCCATGTCGAGGTCCCCCCCCCCCCCCCGTTACTGAGCTGACCATGGCCCGGGGCCAAAGTGAACCTTCAGGCACAAGTTCTGTAGTTATTTCAGCAGGCCATCTTCATTACACCCAGACTCAAAGGTCAAATATCAGCGTAACTGCCAAGAGTCGTGTGTAAATCTATACTCTATATATTATTGGAGACACAAACCTTACAGTTACTCTGTGATTCATCATCCTAAATGCTGTCGTCAGAAACAGAGTGGAACATTTCTAAAAATAGGAGTGGTCAAATTCTTAACTAAGTCTGCTTCAAAATATTTTAAATGCATCTTTGATAAGAGTTAAAGTTAAGCCTGACCTACAGTGTACCATTTTATAAGATTCATGGTGAAATGTCAGCTAACAATGCGTGATGGCCGTTTTGAAATGAGTCGTACGACCGACTCTGAATCAGGCTGAAACCGTACAGTGTCCATCTGGCTTTAGAGAAGCACAAGAAAGAAACAAGATTGCACATTAGGGAGACGACATTTAATTTGAATGTTAGATAAGACGATAAAAGGGGTTAACTTGTGGAATACTTATGACATGGAATTAAGAATGTGTAGTTCACTTTCCAGATTTAAATTTGTGTTTAAAAAAATTAAAAATTAAAAAATTAAATAAATATAAAAGGTCGGTTTGATTATTTTTTGTGAGTGTGACTGAAATTCTTGGAACAAATTTTGTTCTGATATGTTTTTTTAGTAATCAAACTATTAGTGTCTTAAATAATAAGATTTGTAACGAGGGTAGGTGTAATAAGATAAAGCTTCAGCCTACACCTTTACAGTCAAAATGTTTTTGTTTTTTTCTTGACCAAAATAAATTATTTCTACTACTAAAAAAAAAAAAAAAAAAAAACAGACAATAAAGCATTCTTATCCAAACCAAATGGGGAGTGCTATTGATCATGTCGACGGTAAAAAGAGGATGTAAATATGCAACCTTTGTTCCCAGATATCTTCAAGGATGTAGGGACCAATAAGATGGAGCAGATTAGTGAACAGTTTTAAAAAAAAATGTCTAACATGAAGGGACTAATATGTTTACTGTGTACAAAAATAGGTGGATACAAACATCCAAATCGATGCGCATTAACCTGCTGCCATGCCAGCCTTCACTTGTTTAAGATCACCTTTCATCAGATCTCAAACTAAGCTGCAGAACAATCTCTAATTTATTCACAAGAATCAGTTCTGTCGTCACAGTATGGTTGTTGGGTGATAAGTCCTGGATCACAGTCCATCACTTCAGTCCATTGGAAAGGTGTTGGACAGGGGTAAAGGTCATCTTGGGATCAAAAGAAAGTTACATGAGGAAGAGAAGTTATGTTGTTGCTTTCGATTGGCCATGAATTTCAAATAAATGCTAAAACAACACAAGACAAGGAGATCAATAACATGGCTCTTCCAGGTTCAAAACAATCATCCTGCTCTCATTTAACAGCCAAATGTATCACTAATCAAGAGTTCAATGTTTGGTAGTTAATCACTTTGTCTGGCTGGCTTCAGTGGTTTAAGGCACCAAAAGTCATTAAGAAAGAGTCGATCATGTCACTGATGGTCTGGTTTGCCTCAAGAATTCATTTTAATCTGTTAACTGTTTAAAAAAGAACCCATAAAAGGAGATCCAAAAATAAAAAAAATAAAAAAAATAACTATAGTCATTAAGTGTTCATGCCACCTTTATCTTTTATCTCTTAGTAATGCGGTACATACCACCAGACGGGGTTTGGACGGTTCAATTCTCAAAATTTCCCCAACCACTGTTGGTCATTGGTTCTTTTTTTTTTTTAAACGCCCACCACCCCTTTTTCCCTTGGCCCATGCTCGACTTCCCCACTCCCTTCTCACTCTCTCACATTTGTGATGCCTGTGTCTCCCGGCGGGCGTGTACATCACCTCCTCGTCTCTCACTCAGTGGCTGAAACAGAAGTTGTTAGGACGGTGTCTGACCGGCTGACTGGGGTCCATCACTCACTGGCCAAAAAGAATCAGCAGCATGATGGATGCTCACCACGCTGGCATCTGCAACTAGAACCTCAGTCCTGGTTTCAAATCTACACCACTGAGCCACCTCTGCTCCCTGTGTGTGTGTGTGTGTGTGCTGACAGACATACAGTCCTGCTGCAGCGCCCTAAACCCATCACTCAGTGACCAACACACTGTAGGTCCATCTCTTCTTTCTCAAAAATCCCTTTATTCAAGTTCAAGAATGTTGTCAGCTTAGACGTCCAGGGCAAAAATCTATTTCTGGATCTAAAGTTCTGCCTCTCAAAAATATAACAACTTTCAATTGAGACCAGCACACACATGCTGGAACAAAAGTTGGTCTGCACTGTACTGGAAATAAAAATGTCACTGAAATGGAAAGTAACTGCGCATGTACGTGTGTCACCACTTGACACTGTTGTAATCCATAATCGAACTGCTAGTGTGGTACAATGATACTCAAATGAAATGCTATTTGACTGGTGAATAAATCAAGTAATATCGGCGCATAACTGTGATAAAATTGGCCGATACCGATAGTCACTTAATACTCTAATATCGTCCGGCCGATATTATCGATAGGGCTCTTATTCTTAATCACATATACGGTCCACAACAAACATAATCGTTATATTTTGGTTCTCTAAAAAAGCCTTTCCCAAACTTAAGACTGCCGCGGCCTGCTTTCAAATACAAAATTACCCATTATAAAAAAAATGTTATGACTACATCTATAACTTTCAGTAAGAGTAAAATTATTAGACGTGACAACATGATATTATGGGAAGAGAGACACAAAAGTTAATAAACTTTATGTCCATGAATAGTCATGACACGCCTTACTAATCACTCAAAGGGTTGACTCATGGTGAATCATCATTATTGTGATATTTCTTTTTTTTTTTTAAATTGGTGGAGGGCTTTTCACGGCCCACCAGGGGGAACAATTTGGGAAGCACTGCTCTAAAAGTTCATCTTCATCCGAACAATCCCCGTCCTCTTTCTACCACATTAGATTCAGACCTCTGACATCAACCTCCGACTTACCTCCAAAACTAGAAAGGTTGTTTTGTAGTTTTCTTATAAGTCCTGTGCTTCCCCCCCCTCTCACCTCCCTGGTGGAATCTTGTGCACTCACTTAACCTTCAGGTGCCTCAGTCACACCCGTGCTTTCACTCTCACACACACACACACACACACACACACACACACACTCTCTATCCTCCAAAACACATGCACATGTAACATATGTAAAGATGGCCGTCCTTAAGTGGTCAAAGCCCCGGGCTCTTCCTCTTGATGCGTCTAATGGGATCTGCTGATTGACAGCCACAGTCATCCCCTTTGACCTAACACGACACTGTGTGTGTGACACACACATCATGGGACGGACACGAGATGTTTGAGGGGAATCAAAAACCTGACGGAGTTCTGATCATCACAGAGGACTGTGTCAGCTCTCAGGGTCGGGGTCGGGGTCAGGGTCAAGGTTGGGTTCAAGGGAAATGCATGTTTTGGTCATGTCTTATTCACGTTATTGATGTTCTTTACGGCTATAAGAGCATGTGGCTACTCTGGAAAAGCACAGGGGCTATTCTTATTGAATTATTCATCAGGGATGTTGTCAGGTCTCCTTCTATTTCATTCAACAATTGGAAAAATACTTAAGACATGGCTTGTGCTCTAACCCTAACCCATGTGCAAATATTGATTAAGATGATACTGTTTTTGAAGCTAAAGATTCACACATGCAGCTCCTCCTGGAGAGTTTTTCAGGAGATTTTAGTGTGAAAGCACTAACAGGTGCTCGGAATCGCCCGATCCATGCATTTTACATAATGTCTGTTTTTCTGAGGTTTTCAGGTGATGTAAACATTAGGGCTGTTGAAATTAATCATTAAATCGAGACTAGAAGATTAATGCATCGATGCTGACGAGGGTTTGAAAAAAGCATCTGCTAACCGCTAAATGTGGTTGTTTTGCACAGCGTTGAGTGAGTTTGTGGTGTGTAATGAAAGTAACGTAGGCTAACAGAGGGATTTGTGACAGGAAACAACATAAATTGAGTCCCGATCCTGTGCTTGCTGACTTTATGAGCAGAGTCAGCTGGTCCTGCAGGCTCAGACCACAGTGCTCCGCTGCAGGCTGAAACGGCTTGACTCGGTGTCTCTTTAGCCGACCGCAGCTCGGGTTAGCATCTTTATAACAGCTAAAGGTTTAAACTGATGCCTCGCTCTCTTAAGTCACAAAAACGTATTCTTATTATCTATACTGTAGGCTACCTCTATAATGTATTAATTTTAACTTACAATGTAAAGATATTGATAATGACATTGTTGTCTAAAACAGGGATTCCCAAACTTTTTAAATTATACAAAAGGAGTTCATATTTCTAAGACTGTTTCTGTCTCTGTTCATGAAAAAGTAGTCATGTGCAGTAATATAGAATATTGAGGATGAATCCTGAGGCATCGTGATATCGAATTGTTGACTGGGTAATCGTAATCGAATCGAATCGTGAGACGAGTGAAGATGCACAGCTCTAGTAATCATGTGTCAGTGCTGTTGCATAATCGCACACTGACATGGCTTCTGTGTATTATATCGGCATTTAAGAATTCCAAACATACAAAGCCCATACTGGTTTAACTGTGCTCAGATACTGTATCATTTCCAGACTGTTCATAGTCTTTTAATGTCCTTTACGTTATTTTATTCCTTTTTGGTTTAAACCATTACAGTGATGCTTAGTGTTTGATTTTTTTTTAGCATGGTGTGGTATATCGTATAATCCTATTTGTGAAAGCGATACATATCATACACTCTATAAATCATAGCAACAGCCTTCCAGAAAACATTTGTGTTTTTTTATTTGCCCGTGTGCGGCTGATTAGAAGAATTCCCTTTCCCCTGGCTGGCCCGAGGTTCCCCGGGTCAGCTGGTGTATGTTACAGCTGATGGCTCCACTGCGATGATGGACGAGGCCACAAGCCAGTAACTCCCCTCCCCCCCCTCCCACGCCCCACCGCCCTCCCCCAAATCATCACCACCACCACCCCAGAACACTCTTCCCCCTTGAACACGCCTCTCTGTGGTGACATCACCACCAAACTGGCTGACAGCTGAGGGCACACACCGGGGGCCTCCTGTGTCAGTGCGTGGCCCCCCACACAGCCGCCCGCCTGTCAGCCAGTGTCAACTCTTCATCCACATGCACACTAATGGAGCACCTCGCTGGAAGAGTGTAGCATGGTCCACCATACAGAAATACTTTTCTTAAATATAATACTGTTTATTCTCGGGCGTCTCGCTTGCAGCCGGGTGTTAATTCAGTCATGACACGGAACAGGACTGAAGAGTAATTGATTGTCGAGCCATCTGTCTGTCATTGCACTTATAGTAACCTTGATTCTCTGAAGGCAGATCTTTTTTTAGTCCCATGCAGAATTACTGGAATGGATTCAAAGAAAATAGGCATCTATAAAAATGGACAAATGTTCAAATATTTCTGTTTTCCCGTTCTCGTTTTAAAGGCCTGCTTCCACAGAGAGCGTTTTTTATTTTATTTTTATTTTTTTAAACCAATGTAGTTCAACAAAAGCCCTCTGCACTCACAGCGCTCTCCGTTGAAGCAGTGCAACTTTTGCCGTGCTCCTCAATGTCACTTCCTTCTCCCACACCGACAAATCAAAATCAAGACAGGGCCGGACTTCCACCATCAGCTCAACGAGCTAATCTGACTCGTCTTTGTGAGGGAACAAACTCCACGTGTAGAGCTGCTAATGCCAGGACATGACTCCTAATCATTGTGTCCATGTTTTCTTGAATAACAGAAAATAATCTATACATATACACATATATATATGTGTATATGTATATACACATGTAAATACACGCACATATACATATATATATGCATATACATATATACATGCAGCATACATATTACAAACACATACATACCCTCATACCTACATGCACTTTCATACATACAGATACACACCTAAGCTAAATATATGGGGTCTGTTTCAACTTGTTTTAAATGCCAGGGAACAGAGGTGAGTTTTGAGTTTTGATGTGAAGTGCTTTGAAACTCAGGTTGTGGGCGCTGCCAGCACAAAAAGCGCCCTCTGTGGACACAGGCCCTCTGTGTTTCTTGCAGTGCAATTTGGATCAAATAGTCCATATATATATATATATATATATATCAACTGGTTGCACATCTATTAAACCACTACATGACACATTAAGCACACGCACACACAAATCTTGGACACTGACAGCAGGTCAGGAATTTTGAATGGATCCACATCCTGCAGCAGTGAACCCATCGGCCTTGTATATGTGCTTGTATCAATATAATATTACACTTGTAGAAATGTACACGCAGATAGGTTACAGGATGCAGTATTTATAAGACCCTGGAACGCGGCTCTGTGTTGGCAGGGTGGTGGGCATCAAACTCTGTTGACAACTCGTGGTAGTCCATCAGAAAGTGCTGCTGGGTGGCAGACACACAGAGATCATATTATCATAACCACACATGGCTTACAGTGGGATATTAAACTGTGGTAACTCCCTTGTTAAATCTGATGTTAGCATGGCACCGCTGTCTCCTGTAAGAGCGCCGGAGCAGTGGGAGTCAGAAGATGAGCCCCAGGGGAGGGGGGACACGGAATGGCAGGGGGAACAGGCACTGTCAATAATAAGATTTATTATCCATCGACTCGTCCCAGGGAGGGGGCAGACAGAGACCGCTGTTCACTGAATTAGCCGTCAGGTATGGAGAAGGAGATCACTGGGGGGATCGCTAAGAGGATGGAGAAGGGGGGTGGGGGTGGTGCTATGCCCTGTCAGTAGCCCCAGTCAGAGGGCTGAGGGTAGAGAGATAGAAAAGCTCTGTAGCAGCAGACAACTTTATCCAAAGTCTAGTCCACATCAGTGAGACGAGGCTCAGTCGTCTTAAAGGATGTGACTCTAGTTCAACACCTCCAGATCCACTTATGTGTGCTGGAACATTTATGCTGATAAAGCAGCATCTGCATCAGTGATTTGTCACAACTTTGAGTGGAGTCCTCAGCTGGACTTCCATGTATCCTCTTATATCACAGAGAGGATACATGAGAAAAAAAATAACCTTTGATTTGGTTTGAAGAGTTGGTTTTCCAAAAGTTACACCGAGCGAGCTCCAGGCCTTCAAGAATGTCGTAGTTTTGGGGCGCTGGTGGCACGGTGGTTGGTGCACGCGCCCCATTTGTGGAGGCTGTGGTCCTCCTGGCGGGCGGTTTGTGGGAGACTAGCTGACTAAAGGGTTAACGTTGTCACCCTCACTAGTCGGCACCTGAATGACCAGTTCCTTATTAATACTTTTGTTATTTCTGGCCCACGATGCCGATCACATGTTGTGTCTAAGCTGTAATGCAGACACCCACCACTAGGACAGCAAATATAAAAAAAACAGGCAGGTCATAGAATAATAAACAGCAAGATTAAGGAATAAAAATCACTTTTAAAAGAACTGTAAAATACATACAATTCTTTTAAAGGAATTCTAAAAAGTGAAAATAGTATCAATTTAAAATCAACAAAAATCAGGAAAGGCTCGCTGGAAAAAGTGTGTCTTAAGAAAGGACTTAAAAGAGATGACTGATTCTGCCGACCTGATCTCCTCGGGCAGGTCGTTCCATAGTCTTAGTCAGATAACGCTTTCTGTATAGGCTGTGGCAGGTTAACCTGGCATATAACCACTCGACCGGAGCAATGCACAACACACATCCAGTAGAGGTTCACCTGAGAGGAGAGCTCAGGGCTGGCGGTGTTTGCACTGCTAAAAAAACAATTTTGACATTATTCACATCCAGAGCAATGCACGTCACATTTTCTTGCCTTCAGTCTAGTCGACTAGTGTGAGTTTAAATTTAAATCCCCAGGATAATTATTCACAAGGAACGTCCCTATACATCACACTGTATAAAACTATACTGAAACAGCAGGTTGCAGAGATGCATGCTTAAGTTTTTCTACAATTCACTTAGCAGACGCTTTTATCCAAAGCGACATACATCAGAGAGTAAGAACAACACAAGCAAGGATCTAGAAAAAAGGGAACAATGTCAGTAAGAGCAAACGATCAGCTTTGAGTCTGATTGGACACACAGGTGCTGACAGGAAGTGACCAGAGGCAAAGCACAACATTGAGGGCAGTTCTTGAGAGCTCTAATCAGTATAGAAACCATCTTATAAGTCAACGTTATCAAACAAAAACCATCGTCATTACCATCATCATCATCAATAATATGGAGACCATCATCATTAAGTTAGTAGGTATTCATGAAAGAGCTGGGTCTTTAGCTTTTTCTTAAAGGTGCAGAGGGAAACGTTATTGACTCAAATCCTGAACCAACAATATCCAATTATGTGTGAATATGTTCCAAGAGACTGAGAAAAGAGTTTGAATCAACCCTGTGGCTCTGGTGGTGAAAGGGTGAAAGGCAGGCTGCCTGCAGGAGGGGGGGGGGGGATCTGGAGTAGATTATCTGTAGATTCACAGCAGCGAGTCAGAGGGAGATAGATGGACGGCGTGCGAGCGGCATGCGTTTTACAAACGGTGTCTTCACAGCTTCACAGGGCAACACTGTGCTCGCTCCCCCACACACTGCAAAGGCAGGCCACTGTCAAAGGTCTATTAGGGGGAAGATTGAGACCCCAGGTGTATATGTGTGAGTAAGTGTGTGTGTGTGTGTGTGTGTGTGTGTGTGTGTGTGTGTGTGTGTGTGTGTGTGTGTGTGCTCACATGCTCATTGGTCATGGGGCCCACAGTGGAAGATTGAGACCCCATTGCTCCCAGAGCCACTCAACCAACACAACCTGCAGTGGTTTACAATCAGAGCAACAGCGTCCATCCATCCCTGCTGACACACACATCACACATACACACACACACACACACACACACACACACACACACATACAGGAATACACACTAACAATACAGCTCACTATAGATGTCATTTAACAGGAGCTGGGGTGGAACAGCTGTGTGACAATGTTGTGGACACGGCAGGTGTCAAGATGTTGAAGCGAGAGGGTTTAGAGGCAGATTGAGGTGCAGGTTAGAGATGCTGGGGTGGGGGGCTGGGGGGCTGGGGGAGGTGCGTTCACAAGGTGGGAGGTGGAGAATCGAGGCAACACCTTTGACAAGCCCTATTTGTCATCTGCCAGGACGCCCAAATAGCTCTGACTGCAATACAGATGGATTGTGGGAGAAAAAGTGACTTCAAGCCGGGCAAGTAATACAAACCTCCTCGCTCCCTCCACCTGTACACTCTCCTCCTTCTTACTCCCTTGCACACTTGTTAGCATACCTGTCCCACTGTCAGAAAGGACAGGGATGTTGTTGCAGGTACCCTGGTACAGGACTTAAAACATATCCATTAATAGCTTGAACCTTCATATATGTGAACGATGTTTACTATTAAGTGAACGTCTGTAACAAACAGAATCAGAAATACTTTATTAACCCCAGGGGGAGATTTGTTTGCTACAGTTGCTCATAACACCAAAAATCAGTAGGAAGTAAAGATAAGTTTCACTATATAAAACAAAATAAAAATAGTATAACAATATAAAAAGAATAACTACCAAGTGAAAGCAATAATAAAGTAGTATAAGTAATAAGCTATGTTCAAGCGCAGGTAATTGAGAATATAAACAATATTTACAAATATGTATATACACTGATGGATTAACAGCGTAGATATTGCACGGTTCATGTATAGATAGCACGTTTTGATGTATAAATATTGTCCAGTTTTCAGCAGATTGCACAGTTTTAGTAGAGAAATAGTCAAGGTTAGCTTTCTGTGTGTGTCCTCGACGTGCAGCCAGCACTCTGGTGGGGCGCCTAGCTCGCAGTGATTTGTTCAGCGGTAACTGTTTGTCTGAGATGAATTCTCCAGCTGATCCAGAGCTGCATCCCGGCTGACAAATGAAAGCAGCGCCCGAGGGGGGGGGGAGAATGAGAGGGAGTAGAAGTGTGTAGAAGTGGAAATCGAATCATTTTATTGTTTGTCACCGCGGCCCTTGTGGTCACGGTTTGGTTATTGGATGCTAATTAAAACGGCAACAATCCTGACAATTGGCAATTAAAGACTTGTGAGAGAGGTGATAGGAAATGAGCTCCTCTCGGCGGGTATATAAACTCATTTGTTATCCCTCTTTCACACCTCTCTTCACTCTGTCTTTTCCTCACTCATTAGGAAGACAGAGTGCTGTCACTGACCACCTCGGTGAATGATTGGTAGGAGGGGGGAGGGAGCGCTGATAATGACATGCGAGACAGTTGTTTCTTCTTCTGGTGGAATAATAGAAATGGATAGAGTGAGAAGCTGATTCATGTTGCTTTAAACCTTGTTTTTCAGGCTTCAGTAGTGTACGTCTTTTTCTTTTCTATGAAGAAAAGCTTGTGTTTTTATTTCATAGAAATTCTTTAAGAGACCGACTTAAAGTCTTTATATGTGATTTTTCACACTTAAATGTATAAATCAAGTATCTCCTCTGAAAATAACTCTGAGTCATGACTGTCTACAATGGGTGTAACACCCGAGTCCCACTGTCTGTGATGTTTTCAGAGTTTTCAGAGTCCTATCTTCACTTTGTTTACATCGCCGGGACGGCCAGCTGACTCCTCCCCTCGAGTATAAAATAATTGAGGGACTAGAGAAAAGAAGAATAACATACTGTACTCACTTTAAGGACAACTTTACCTTTATCTTTTTTTTCTCCCATCATGTTTGACCTCAGCAAAGAGGATCCTGGGTAATGTAGTGTTTGATTTGGGTTTAAAACTTAAAGGCAGGGTTGGTCATTTTCGAAAAACTAGCATGATTTTGAAAGTAGCATTCCCTCAGTGCTCCGTTTGCACCCCCACCCCCTCCCCTCTGTGCTCCCTCATAAGCCACGCCCCCTCAGCTCATCTCTTGCATTGTGTAGAAACTACGTCGTCTCATGTCTCATTCAGTAAACTCACGGTATAAACTCCTAAAGTCATCGGTGACGAGCTCTGAGTGTGAGCTACAAGAGGGAGAGAGCGAGCAGGGAGACAGGGAGGCGTCTGATTGGTTCATCAGATTGGTACTTCGTGGCAGACATTGGTTGAAGTTTTTACAGACTTACAAACTGATACAGATGATGGATTTTCTTTGTTCCTTTTTCAGAGAACCTGAGTTATTAATGTCTGTCAGGACCTAAAGACAATTTACACCAGAATCTTAAAAAGTGGATCTGGAAGAAAATTAACAACCCCGCCTTTAAAGTGACCAAAGACTTACGCGACCCTCGATGCAAATCCTCCTCTCAGCCAGCGCAGGCCGTCATAAAACAACGTGATGGATACACAGCTCAAATAAATAAATAAATACACTCAGTCCTCTCTTTTTTTCTTTCCCCGATATCTCGACTCTTACGCCTCTACTCTGATGGATCTGTGAAATGATATAACGAATGAGACTTATAGTGAGGAGGGGGGAGGGGGGGGAGCAGGCAGGAGGGATGAGGGCAGCGAGGAAACAGACAGAGGATGTGATTTATTAGGCTCATAAAAATTCTGCCTTTGTTATTCCCTCTCATTTTTATATGTGAAGCTTATTAAAGAGCACACCTGCCAGAGTCCTCACACAAACTCCTGTGTGTGTGTGTGTGTTTCTGTGTGTGTGTGTGTGTGTGTGTGTGTGTGTGTGTGAGTGTGTTTCTGTGTGTGTGTGTGTGTGTGTGTGTGTGTGTAAACTTGTATGCATTCAGATAAATGTGTTTATGTCAGTGATTTCAGGTGGTTTCACTTTTGTGGTAATTATTTAAAATTATCAGATTTTCACACCGATCTGTCCCTGCTCTCCTTTAGGTCATGTCGCCTCCTCCTCCTCCTCCTCCTCCTCCTCCTCCTCCAATCGCAGCCCCACATATCAGCGGGTGTTTAGGACACGCTACAAGATGGTGACCCGTCCGGGCTCCAGCACCGCGCACATATCCCACTATAACCCCGCCCTCACATGGAGAGCCAAGAGGATCCAGACTGCCAGGTACACACACACACACACACACACACACACACACACACACACACACACACACACACACAGCTCGTGCATGTCTGGCTTTAATGTGCCTCAGTGGGGGTAACATTCTTCAGTGCAGCGCGGCGCCCTTTTATGTCACCGTCATGTGCAGCACGAGTGGAAGAGGTCGGGAATTTATGGTGCTCATTTTTACACAGTAGATAACCCAGAGAATAAACCATTTACACCACTGAGCTGCTCACATTAATTTCCTGCAGGAGGGGAAAGCTCCTCACTCAGGACGCATGCACAGAAAGAGAACCGGGTTGGTTGGTTGGTCTTTTTTTCTTAATGTCATTACAACTCCTCCCTCTTCTTTCCCCGTGTTTGTTCATTTTTCAAACGTCAATCCCCTCGCACTCGGCCGTTCACATTTATTCTCACAAGGGCCGCAGGATATGACGAAACAAATGCAATGTGCAATAACACTGGTAAATAATTCAATAATGAAGTGTGAAGGTTTAGTCAAGTTGGAATTCATTTTGATATTTTAATGTACAAATTCTAACAATATCTACATATTGTACGTTTGACAAAGACAAACTTTAATTTGAGCTAATCAGGTAATTCTGTTCCTATTTAACTGAAGTTCAGAGCAGCGTTAACGGGTACAATGTGGATAGATTTGAGTTTTTAAGAGGCCTTGATGACTCAGAAACTTCAAAATGATTCACATGTGCGTATTGAAAATCTACAAATAATGGATTTTTTCTCGTACATTACCTTCACACACTTTTATCCCTGGCGTCCACTCTCTGATTTGCCATTGGCTGGGAGAAACCCAGAACCGTCCTGAGTCAACCAGAACATGAAAATCCAGTCATAGGACGGGGGTCAGCACCACACATGTACGGAGGCAGAAGGGACGGTTGAGCTGTGCATGTTGAAAATAAATGAAACATTGAACACAGATAATTAACCTTTAACAAATGAGTAGAGGTGTACCCAGCTCTGTCAGATAGTGAGAACCTTCAAGTGCAAACCCCCCCCCCCCCCCCCCCAAAAAAATGTCTTCAACTTATTCTTCTACTTTTTTTTTAAGAGCCTTTAAAACTGAAGCACAGTTCTTATCTGCGTGTGTGTGTGTGTGTGTGTGTGTGTGTGTGTGTGTGCGTGTGCGCGTGTGTGTGTGTGTGTGTGTGTGTGTGTGTGTGTGTGTGTGTGTGTGTGTGTGTGTGTGTGTGTGTGTGTGTGTGTGTGTGTGTGTGTGTGTGTGTGTGTGTGTGTGTGTGTGTGTGTGTGTGTGTGTGTGTGTGTGTGTGTGTGTGTGTGTGTGTGTGTGTGTGTGTGTGTGTGTGTGTGTGTGTGTGTGTGTGTGTGTGTGTGTGTGTGTGTGTGTGTGTGTGTGTGTGTGCGCGCGCGCGTGTGTGTGTGTGTGTGTGCTGGTGATGGGGGTTCATTTGTGTAATCCAGATTTGGTGAGACAGAGGGGGGGGCTGTGCGGTGACTGGACTCTTGTGACTTATTACTATTCATTTAGCTGCTGCAGTAAATATTGATTCATCAAGGGATTTTCAATTTGAGCCCCGTGACATCTCGTGAAATATCACCAAGTGTGTAGAAGTGAGGGAAGAGATAGGGAGGGGGGGGGGAACAGGTCGGGTCCCCAGAGATAGTGGATTACCCCCCCACCACCTCCTTGCACCCATCAATGTGCTACCTTCTCATGCTTATCTATCTGTTTAACACTTTTCTCACTTTGAAGAGCTCATATTCTCTGAGTGCTGCTCTTCATCTTTGGCCTATCAGACCCTCTGAATCCTGTCCTCATATGTTCTCTGCTCTTATCTCTTATCCCCCCCCCCCCCCCCCTTAGGGCCATCTTTAACAAAATAGCACAGGACTCTAAGGTTAAAATCCAGCTGTTCTTGTAAGATTATCAAGGCTCCTTAGATGCTCTGTGGTGTGATTTTTAATCCTTCATTTCTTCATTTTAACTCCTGGTTGATACACTTTCATAAACATCATGATACAAACGAGGATATATATATTTTTTTAAATAATTATTTTTGGGGCTTTTGATTACTTCATTTTGAGATATGACAGAGGATAGAGTCAGAAATCAGAGAGAGAGAGAAGGGAATGACATGCGGGAAAGGAGCCACAGGTCGGATTCAAACCCTGGCTGCATGCCCACTCGGAGGACCATAGCCTCCCTCCGGGCACACATTGATAAAGCCAAATAAACGTCGAGGAGAGAGAGGATTATTTACACATTTCTTTCATCACATCACAAACCTTCTCACATGGATGTTTTTTTTTGTTCCCAGGCCCACAGGAAGACGAGTTCTCCCTACCCAGAATGCCTTGCTCTTACCTGTTTCCAGACATAGAGTGCGTGGCGAGTGATTTAAGGGGGGGGTGTTGGAATCGGCTGCAGTATTTCAGCCCGCGCCACCAGCAAATAGATATAATCTCAACATTAACTCCATTAACAGTAGCAGGAGTTGAATTAAAAAAAGCCGTAAAGCACGCACACACCGTAGGGATAAATTACAGTCGTCCCCCCCCCCCCCCCCCCCCCCCAATCATCACTCCTCACACCCCCCTCCCTGCTTCTCTCTCAGCCGCCGCCTCTTTCATTTCAATATCTCAGTGTGCTCGGCCCGTTTGTGTTTGCTCTCTGAAGGAGGGATTGAAATCTTCCAATTCTCGATGCTTAATCTTGCCCCTTTGTTTTCCTTTTTTAGTTTATTTAACCCCCCAACTCTAAAGAAGTACACTATTTTTGAGTGTATACATCCACACACACACACACACACGCTCATCTCCTTTAGTGCTTCAGTATCGATCAGTACAGGATGTAAGAGACCGGGCAATAAAGTGAAGCAGCGCTCCCTCTTCTTCACTTCTCTCCTCTTTTCCCCTCCCCCGTTCATCGCCTCTGATTCCCCTGATTCATTCATTCACTCATTACTTATCACATCAGTCATCCGCCCATCACCTACAGGCTCCTCTCGCTTCGCACTCAGCACAAACTCCCTCCTAAGAGTTTGTTTCTCGCTCTGAAAGTGGAGTTTTGTTCATTACACTCGGATCCCTTTAAGTTGGATTTGATGGCGTCTCGATGGCGTAATGAGCCCGCGTTGGTTTCCTTTAAGTGCCCTGAAGAAGAGCAGCAGAATTAGCCCGATGACTGTTTTTCGCTGCGCTCTGTTTCAAGGGTAACTGTTTCCCAATATGAGCTTACTAATGCTTGGGTTTGCAGACAAATAAGACGAGAGCAGCATTATTCAGAGCAGCCGCGCGACCCTCCAAATTCTTCCCTGTCACTAAAACAAAAGTCGGATCATTCATCAACGCGGGCCGTAGTGCTGAGTTGCGCTCTCCTTTTATCCGTGCATCGCATGGTCAGAGCGGTACACACACACACACACACACACCTGCGCATGCTGACGACTCTCTGGGGGATTTGATTGTGTCCTTGTCCCCTCCTTCATTACTCCCTTTTTTCTTGACGTAATTTCACCTTTTCTTTTTTAGGAAGTTATTTTTTCTCTTACTGTGACCTGAAATTATTTTCTTTAAAGTCTTTGTGATGTTTCACACTTAAATGTAGAAATCAAGTATCTCCTCTGAAAATAACTCTGTGAGTCATGACTGTCTACAATGGGTGTAACACCCGAGTCCCACTGTCTGTGATGTTTTCAGAGTTTTCAGAGTCCTATCTTCACTTTGTTTACATCGCCGGGACGGCCGGCTGACTCCTCCCCTCGTGTATAAAAGTTGTTTAATTGAGGGACTAGAGAAAAGAAGAATAACATACTGTACTCACTGCTTAACTGTGTTTCTAGATCACGCTCATTTCAGGTAAATTTACATGCAGTGTGAAGATACGAGCAGAATAAAGATCGCTAGCATTAGCATGCTAACACAACAATGCACCGTGAGTTGTTTTGGTTTCATTCTGGTGCTCAAGGGCGACATCTGCTGGATCAAAACATCACATATAAAGACTTTAAGTTTTGCAAGACAACACAAGGAACTACAAACTGCTGTTAACTTTGTCCGGAGGAATCTTAACAAACTGAGACTCAAACTACAGTAATGTGGATCCAAAGAGACGATCATCAGAGAGTAAGAACAACACGAGTAAGGATCAAGAGAGGAGGAAACAACAAACAGCTTTGAGTCTGATCAGACAGGAAGTGACCAGAGGAAGAACACTTTTTTTTAACAATTAAAGGTGATATATTAATAATAATAAAGTTTATTTGTAAAACGCTTTTTCGCAGACAAAGGTCACAAAGTGCTTTACATCAACAAAAAACAACAACAGCATACATACAATAAAAGAAGAAAAAAGAAAAAATTAGTATGTCATGGACGACAATATAAGATCCTATAAAACATAGATGAGTAGGTACACTGGGTGGACCTGATTACCCATAAGCCTGACTAAACATTAACGTTTTTAATTGTTTTTTAAAAGACTCAACAGAAACAGAAAGACGTAGTGAGATGGGTCGAGGATTGGTTCTATGGACTGAAACGCACGATCCCCGTATATCATCATCAGCAACAACATGGACAGCTGTTCTTAAAAGTTCTGATTAGCATCAAAAACCTAAATATAATAAATCATCGTTCTTTGTGAGTGAAACTTGTAAAAGTCATCGTGAGTCACTGAGTTTAATCACGTCGTCTCTTACTTACAAATGTTGGACTGAGTGAACCATACTTGTTTTCAGACCGTACACACTTGGCAAGAAAAAGGAGGCAAAGAGAAAAAACACGAATAATAATACAAATAAAACAGGAAGTTGACAAAGAATCTGGTCTAATGAACTCCATGTTGCCCAGTTTTCAATAAAAGCATCTTTTTTTGTGTTACAGAACTTCTTGTTATTCTCAACAATGTATTAACACATTCATCCACTTTGAGTATTTCTTTCTTCAGCCTCTTCCTGGTTAAGGACTTATTCTGATATTCTGATCTGGTTTTTAAACTTCTTTCTCCACTCAAGTTCCTCTAGATCTACCGGGTACAACACTTTGAAATTTAGAGGAACAAATCAGTCTCCAGTGTAGTGAACAAGACTTGTAACGTTTCGTATGTGGTTTGAGATTCTACAGAAATCAGTCAGTTGTTTTTTTTAAACTTCTTGTTCAATCTGTTGGAGCATCCAGACATCTTTCTTTGTAAGGACACACATGATTAGTCGTGATATCTTGAATATTTTATGTCGATCTGAAGTACTTTCATTTAGTTGGATGACCTTAAAATCATTTTTAATTACATTACGTTAGGTTCGACTTGATCTAACCTAGTATATTTAGATGGAAAAAGTCTACTTAATACATTTAATTAGGGGCGCTAGTGGTGCAGTGGTTAGTGCGCCCTATGTATGGAGGCTGTAGTCCTCAAAGCGGGCGACCCAGGTTCAAATCCATGTCATTCCCTACTCTCTCTCTCTCTCCCTGATTACCGACTCTATCCACTGTCCTAACTCTACATTAAAGGCACAAAAAGCACAAAAATAGATCTTTAAAAAATGATAATAATTTAATTAAAGTAAACATTTTATGTTTTTGAGTGCATGAAGTGTCTTTCCTGGTCCCTGGTCAGGGAACGTATGAAAAGAAGAAGAAGATATACTGTATTAATCCTGCGAGGGATGTGTGAAGGGAACGTTGATTTGACTCTGGGAGGATTTGTTTATCAGGGTCCTGGAGGGTCTCAGCTGAAGGTTTGGGACATCACTGAGAACAGACCAAAGAGAGTCCAGAGACAAAGAGTCCTTTATATATTTGTTGTTCTTGATGCTTTGTCTCTTTTCTCCAGTCCCCTCATTGCAGGCAGATTGCCTTAATGCAGAGCTAATCTCCTCCTTTAGAGGCTGTTTACACTAATGCTGAAACACATTCACATTATATATATATATATATATATGTGTGTGTGTGTGTGGTGCTGTTCCACAGGAGTCTGAGGACTTAATTTCAGTCCAAATGAAGCTTTCAGGACACTTTGACCAAATAACAAACACAACTACCAACCCAGATATGTTCACGTTTGTATTTAATTTATTCTTCTTTAAGAGTCTTCACACTGCTTTAAAACATGCTGGCTCATCTGAGTGTATCCTTACTCCCAGGACAAAATTAAACTCCTTTTTTAAAATCAACATAAAGTGCTGTATACAAGTGGAATCAAACCATTTGAGCATAATTCATTAGAAAAGAAGTGACTACAGTTAGTGAGGTAAACGTTAAATCTACTGAAATAGAAAACAAACAAATGTGTGGCAGGTTTCGGTCACTATATGAATCCCCCCGTGTGAAAACCCTTCTAACAGACTGGTGTATAACACCCCCGGTCACCCCCCTCCCCCCTGGCTTCAGCCCCCCCCGTGTCAGGGTTAACTGCCGTCTGTGTTAACTGTTCATGTCATATCCCCATTAACCTCCATTGTGGCTCCCCGCGCCGCCCGCTCCTTGTTTAAGCCTCCCCGGGTGGCAGTCAGCGCTCCAACATTAGCCTCCATTACGGCTCCCATGGCTGCAGTTGCCCCGTGTAGGGCAGCCACTGATCTTGTATCAGGTGAAACTGAGTGTCTGTGCGGCTGAGTTATGACACGCAGTCAGGTAGATCGTGTACGTGAGTGCAGCTGGTAGTCGCTCTGTTTTTTATTTTTTATTTATTTGCAGCAGTGCAGCAGCTCTCGACCGGCTGCAAGCGTGTTAAGCGTCCGTGTCAGTTGTTTTGTTGCGCTGCGTGCATTCAGGGTAACCCTCTCTTTTTCTCTGTAATGGGAGGCATGAACTCTCGCTCTAAACCCATTTCCAGCCCATCTGAAATACGGCAGCAAATTACCTCCAGCGGCACCCTGCACACCAGCCCCAATCCGCCCCAAATAGAAGTGACAGGACAGCGCAATTTATCGCCATAACCCCTGCACCCCCCCAACACCACCACCACCACCACCACCACCCAGCAGCCCCGTACACACCGTACTCACAGCACCGCACACACACACGTCTGCTGAGTGACTTCTGAACGGTGGGCATGTGTGTGAAGAGGCCTGTGATTGTGTGTACTGTACATACTGTAGCAGGACTGTGTTTTGTGTTTTGTGTGTGTGTGTGTGTGTGTGGGTGTGTGTGTGGTCTGGACGCTCCAGTGTAGGGGGCCAACCTCGCTGCCCTGGCCCCCTGCCCTGCCTATTATCTCATTGATTTCCTCCTCTCCTCTTTTCAATTCTCTCCATTTCCACACTGCCGTCCTTTCCATTAGAGGAGCAATTTAACAGAGTGCTGTGACATGGGAGAGAGAGAGAGAGAGAGGGAGGGAGGGACGAGGGGCGAGAGAGAGAGAGGGGAGACTAGAGGATGGGAAACATAAAGTGAGGAGGGGAGATTCTGAGGAGAGGGGTGGACCTGGGGGAGGAATGAACAGATAATCTTTCCAGTTTGGGAGAATTGCATGACTGAAAAATCCCCCCCACACTTTGTAACCTGAACACAACATTTTAAGTTTGAATCAACAGAAATACAAATTCAGTCATTAAAGTTATTCAATATAAACTCTCTCTCTCTCTGTCTCTCTCTCTCTCTGTCTCTCTCTCTCTCTCTCTCTCTCTCTCCCTGTCTCTGTCTCTCTCTGTCTCTCTCTCTCTCTCTCTCTCTCTCTCTCTCTCTCCCTCTGTCTCTCTCTCTCCCTGTCTCTGTCTCTCTCTGTCTCTCTCTCTCTCTGTCTCTCTCTCTCTCTCCCTCTGTCTCTCTCTCTCCCTGTCTCTGTCTCTCTCTGTCTCTCTCTCTCCATGTCTCTGTCTCTCTCTGTCTCTCTCTCTCTCTGTCTCTCTGTCTCTCTCTCTCTCTGTCTCTCTCTCTCTGTCTCTCTCTCTCTCCCTGTCTCTGTCTCTCTCTCTCTCTCTGTCTCTCTCTCTCTCTCTCTCTCTGTCTCTCTCTCTCTCTGTCTCTCTCTCTCTCTCTCTCTCTCTCTCTCTGTCTCTGTCTCTGTCTCTCTCTCTCTCTCTCTGTCTCTCTCTCTCTCTCCTCAGGAGTTTCCTTCAGAATCGTATGCGACCCCCCCACGACAGACCCCCACCACACGCTCAGCACTGGAGAGGAAGCGCCATGTGCTGGATCGGTGGTTCCCTGTATCGAGTGTCGGCCAATAAGCTGTCCCGCACTGTGGGGTCCAACATGTCCATCAACAGAACAGGTAGTGTGACCTGTACTGTCACTACACCTCTCAACACGTCTCATACTTCAATAATGTTTCAATACAACATGTTGTACTGGGAGGAGTCAGCCGGCCGTCCTGGCGATGTAAACAAAGTGAAGATAGGACTCTGAAAACTCTGAAAACATCACAGACAGTGGGACTCGGGTGTTACACCCATTGTAGACAGTCATGACTCACAGAGTTATTTTCAGAGGAGATACTTGATTTATATTATATTTAAGTCTGAAAACCATGCTAAAGAGTCTGTTCCTAATATGCTCTGAGGTTTTGATCTCCCCCCCCCACACACATACACACACACACACACACACACACTGAGGATATAGTCTGTGTGCACCCCGAGGTGACAGAGGAGTGTTTATTCATGTTTGTGGCTGCAGCTCTGTCTCTAATAGACTTAGGGGGGAGCTGGCTGGATTTGCCATCTGAAATAATAAAGTTGTCATCTGTCAGAGCAGCGAGGGGGGGGGGGAGGTCTGGAGAACTGGACGGTGCAGATTAAAGCCTGGATCTACTCCTCCACTTTTCTCTTCATACACTCTCAGTACCAGCTACACCTGCAGGTCAGATTGAAGAGCTCCATTCTGTTTGGAACTCGTGACCGGCATCCCAACACACACACACACACACACACACATTCCTGCATCCTCCACAAACACACACTCTCAGGGGTCCTCACATCCTCCCTCAGCCAGCTCCACATTGGTTTGTTGGTGTGAAGCCACCGATCTGTAATTCTGCTCTGCTTAAATCAAACCAGAGCGAACACCCGATGAGAGATTTAACAGCCAAAAAAAGTTCCAAAGTTAGAGGCCATGTGTAACCACAGCCTCCATGTCCTCGCCTCCACTCGCCTCATGGCACACACTCACACACACACACATCTCTCCCCTGTTGTTGCAGTGCATCGGGTGCATCATGTTTACTATGTTCTCGGACACAGATGGACGTCACGTTTGGCTTTGACACCAATGTGTCAAACCACAGCAGTATAAATAACTGCGCTCGTATCAGGTTGTTATTGAATCTGGCTGCAGCTTCACTTCTGTCAAAATCTGATGTGAGGCCTTATAATAATCTCCTTTTTTTAATTTTCAAAAAGGACTTGAGAGTAACCGTCCAGATATTCCAGATGAGAACACTTGTTTGAATGAATCAAAAAGATCTCTAAACTAAAGCTTTAACTTCAATGATGCCTCTCTGTCTTCATGACCATGCACAACTACTAGCTTGTGACGTCTCGGTTAAATCTCACAGCAGACGTCAGTAAAGAGGAGAGAGAACAGATTTCAGAAACAAAGTGTAACATACCTCTAAAAGTAAAACAGCTGCAGCCACATTTTAGTACAAGTTCACAGGTCATCATTCATTAATTTTATTTCAATCCTCAGAAAGCACATTTTAGTGTTTATTTATTTAAATAGGGACCAGTGCACATTAATGAACATAAAAATGTAAATATGCCTGATTATAGCCATAGGCTAATTTCCACCTGTAGTCCCTTGGCAGGTTGTTGGAAAACATTAAAACAAAGTTACATAAAATCACGATGACAAGCAAGACCAATACAAGTAATGACAAAACAGCAACATATACTGTACATTAATTAACAGACACATACCAGTATAAAGTATATTTTCTTTTTTTCAAAACGAACCAGTATAAAGTGTCCATCAGAGTTAAAAGTGCTTAAAGTGCATAAAGTGCTGCTAAGGGAGGTAAAGTGTTGGAGTACTAGAGTGTCACAGTACTAGAGTATTGCACATAATTAAGAGGTACTGTTGTAAATTGCACATTTGCCCTAGTGCCTGTAACTTCATTGAGGGAGAACCCTCGTTTGCAGCGATGCCGAGGTTAAGACAGCAACAGAAAAGAGGCGAGATACAAAAAACAGCAACAATGAAACACCTGCAGGACTAACCATCGGTCCTGGGGGGACAGGGCCCTTCTCAATTGCTCTGACCCTCTGGAACTCCCTCCCAAAAAACATCACTCTCCACCTTCAGGAAATCCTTAAAAACTCACCTCTTCAACATCCTACAACCACTAACAACCTCCACTCTCATCCTCCTTCTCTTACACTATCTCCTCTTTGTTTTGTTTTTGTTGTTTTGTTTTGTTCAGCGTCTTTGAGTAGAAAGTAGAAAAGCAATATGCGTCTAATTTATTATTATTATTATCATCATTATTATTATTATTATTATTATTATTATAGTACATGCAGTTAAAAGGCAAGAAAATACAATGAAATACAGTCAAAATAGTGAGTAAGAACAACAGCTGTGATGACATTGTTGAAAGACAATTGACCTATGGTGCCGTTCACAAAAACACTGTAGTCTTATATCTGGGTTTCCAAATATTTGAATGTATTTCTATAAGATAAGATGGGCGGCAGTAGCTCAGTCTGTAGGGACTTTGGTTGGGAATCGGAGGGTTGCCAGTTCAAGTCCCGGCACGGACCAAGTCCAGGAATTGGTCTGGTAGCTGGAGAGGTGTCAGTCCACTTCTTGAGCACTGCCGAGGTGCCCTTGAGCAATGCACCAAACCCCAAAAAAACTGCTCTGGAGCGCTCGCTGTGGGCCGCCCCATCACTCTGACATCTCTCCATTAGTGCATGTCCATATGATCCTGTTTCTGCATGTGTGTGTATTTCAGCCTATGTTTGTGTAGCATGTTCATTAAACAGAGTGTAAAACTGAATTTTTAAATTATAGAAAAAGATCTCTGAGGACCTGAGTTGAAGTGTCCTTGTGAGTAGTAACTAAAAGCAGACCTTCCTAACTCTGAGTGACATATGAAGGCTTTGAGTGTTCTTCAAATATCTCCATTTATACTCTCTGCCCATGTCCAAGTAAACGTGGTGTGTTTCCATATTTGAGATCAAAGTTTTAAAGGCTAACCATCACAAGAAGAGACTACAAACGTCTGCTTTGAGTTTTTAAACTGGACACAAAGCTTGAGCACACGATGTCCTTCACTCATATGTTTCTTCTCTCCACGCTTAGGACGGACTTACGGCACCGCTCAGGTTTCAGCCACATATCCAGCGTACAACCGAGGCTCCAGCACTCGTCATTTAGCCAGGTAAGACTTTCACACCGCCGTCTCTTTTCAGCAGGAGAAGTGAAACTGAAGAAGTGTGAACAGATCTGAATACATATACGACTTTAGAAACTTTGTGCTGAACAGATATATGAACAGATATATGTGGGTCGTCCTGCTGACCTCCTTCATACAACACCATCAAGAAATCAAATCCATCCAAGACTTTTACATCTGATCCTCTCTCTCTCTTTATCTCTCTCTCTCTCTCTCTCTCTCTCTCTCTCTCTCTCTCTCTCTCTTTCTCTCTCACACACAGACACACTCTCTCTCTCTCTCTCTCTCTCTCTCTCTCTCTCTCTCTTTCTCTCTCACACACAGACACACTCTCTCCTTCTCTCTCTCTTTCTCTCTCTCTCTCTCTCTCTTTCTCTCTCTCACACAGACACACTCTCTCTCTCTCTCTCCTTCTCTCTTTCTCTCTCTCTCCCCTTCTCGCTCTCTCTTTCTCTCTCTTTCTCTCTCTCTCTCACACAGACACACTCTCTCTCCTTCTCTCTCTCTTTCTCTCTCTCTCCCCTTCTCTCTCTCTATTTCTCTCTCTTTCTCTCTCTCTCACAGACACACTCTCTCTCTCCCCCCTTCTCTCTCTCCTTCTCTCTCTCTCCCCTTCTCTCTCTCTATTTCTCTCTCTTTCTCTCTCTCTCACAGACACACTCTCTCTCTCCCCCCTTCTCTCTCTCTCCCCTTCTCTCTCTCTCTTTCTCTCTCCTTCTCTCTCTCTTGCTCTCTCCCCTTCTCTCTCTCTCTCTCTCTCTAATATTGACTGCCTTTCATCGAGTAAACTTAGAGCTGTAAATCCATTAATAATCCTTTCAAATGAAAATAAAATGAACACATTAATCTCTCGTAGTGTGAGTTTCCTCTTTGATTATTAAAAGCTGCTTCTCATTGGTCCGTGGATACCTGTGGGTTTTGTGTCTCTCTCAAACTAGCCGTGCAGTCCAGCGGAGCCTCGCCATCATCAGACACGCTCAGCACAAGAAGCAGCAGAAGCAGTACTGCATGTACTACAACCGCTTCGGAAAGTGTAACCGCGGCAACAGCTGCCCTTACATCCACGACCCAGACAAGGTGGCCGTCTGCACCAGGTAACAAAAACAGCCAATTCATCACACACACGTTGGAGGCTCATAATTCTCCTGTGTGTACAAACATGAGTAATCTCAGGTGTACACGTCATTAACAACAACAAACAGCAATGCCCTCCATGTTTGTCCACTGATGTCCTCTCACCTCTAAGTAGTCACTTTGTATAAAAGGCAAATCAACGACCTCTGGAAAACATGTCATGAAAAGAGACTGCCCAAAGTAGTAAGCAACTTTCCACTTGTACAGTGTTTTTGAACATATATCTGTGTAACCTGAGAGTCTACTGACCCACAACATGTGAAATAAACCATCCAGTCCTTTGTTTGTGGTCTGTGTAAGTCTTACAACACAGAGAAAAATACTGTTTCTAATGTGCTCTCCTTGTGATGTCACAATGGGATTCCGGGGGGGGGGGGGGGGGAGTCATTGCATTTAAAAAGACACACACACCAAAACGGAGCGTTCTGAGAGAGCTGGTTTATACAGGGTCACAAACCTCCTCTGGTGCTTGATTCATGTTATATTTTGACCAAAGCACAGATGTTTCATTTAGACCACAGGGGGACTGTTTGAAAAGGTGGAGGAGGGGACTGTTTGAAAAGGTGGAGGAGGGGACTGTTTGAAAAGGTGGAGGAGGGGGATAATATGTCCTCTTTAAGTTTTTAATGAAGCCTATTAGTGTCCGCTGTTAGGTCTTCAGGCTTTCCATCATATCAAACTGAGATGAGAAATATATTTTTTAAACTAAATCAACGGCCAAAACATGGATACTCCTGTATCTCTGATGAAATGCATTCATGTTATCATTGCAAATAAACTTTAAAGGTATAATTTGCAGCTCAGCAGACTCTGTTTGTTTTTTCTGCAGGTTTCTACGAGGGACGTGCAAGCAGGCAGACGGGACCTGCCCATTCTCTCATAAGGTTGCCAAGGAGAAGGTAACAGTCGGCGTCATGCACGGCCTAGATTTTTTAGACAACATAGTGTTTGATGTTTTTCATTGCTGAGGCGGGTGGTAGGGTACAGTGTGTGCATGTAAGATGACACAGTATTGGGTACAGTCGTCGTGGATCAGATGTATGTTCTTGGCGAGACTCCTTGTTTCCATGACACAGGAGAGAGAGAGTAAGACTCGACCTGGTAGGGGCGTTCAAGAGAAGAGAAGGGAGGGGGGGTGATGGGTAAACCAGCAGCCTAAAGGTTAGAGTTCAGCAACAGTTCACTACCACCATGAGTTACACTCAGCCCCTCTCCCCTTTTTAAAATGGACTGTACAAAGCCAGGTGTTGGTTTGGGCTACCTGAAATATGCGTCACCTGGGGGATGCTTTCACAGCGGTTAGGGTGAAAGAAAAAGGGCCTCAGAGTTTGGGGATACAGGTTCTGAAATTGGGGGCGTGGCCTGGAGGGTCGCTGGTTCAAGTCCCTTTGCCATCCTGCTGGAGAGATTCTAGTTCACTCCCTGAGTACTGCCGAGGTTCTCCTGAGCAAGGTTCTGAACCCCCCACTGCTCGGGCGCTTGCATGTGAAGCCCCTCACTCTGATGTCTCTCCATTAAGTGCACATGTGTGTGTGTCTGTGTGTGTGTGAAGCATGACTCAACAACAGAGTGAAAAAAAATACATCTCCTCCCTCGAGATGTTCTAGAAATCAAGAATCCTTTTGTTACACAATCGTTTTAAGCTTCAGTGCTAAACTACAAAACAACGTGTGTGTGTGTGTGTGTGTGTGTGTGTGTGTGTGTGTGTGTGTGTGTGTGTGTGTGTGTGTGTGTGTGTGTGTGTGTGTGTGTGTGTGTGTGTGTGTGTGTGTGTGTGTGTGTGTGTGTGTGTGTGTGTGTGTGTGTGTGTGTGTGTGTGTGTGTGTGTGTGTGTGTGTGTGTGTGTGTGTGTGTGTGTGTGTGTGTGTGTTGCCTGCAAAGACGAAAGTGTAGATGCTCTAAAAGGGAAAGCTTCTTTTATTTCATTCAGACAAACAACCCTGTAACAGGTGCCCTTCGCTCTCTCTCTCACACACACACACACACACACACACACACACACACACACAATGCCCTGCACCTGTGTTGGCTGTCACCCTGCTGCCTGTGAGTGCTGAGAGCCCAGCTGTCTGTTTGCTATGCCTCCTCTCTTACACCCCCCTCACGCGCCCCCCCACCATGCCTAAACCTTTGGCCCATCCCTCCACAGGATACTCCTGCTCTGATTTCATGTGGACCCTTAAACCGGACTGTATGGGGGTCCTGGGACAGACAGAAGGTGGCTTGATTTGGGGATGGGGGGGGGACTTCAGGGTTATACACCCAGCAGTCCTCCGAACCTGATCCGGGGTGTTAGTGTGGACCCCACCCTTCTGTCCCCCCACTACCACAAATACCTCGAAACCAGAGACTCCCCTGGCATTACCCCACACACTACCCGGGAACACCAGCGCCCCCCTCCCCTCCCGTCCACCCCACCCGTGCACACATCCAGAGCACATAAACACATCATGAGAGTGGGACAAGCTGCAGCCTGGATAAATATTTCTGTAGCAGTTAATTAGGTAGAAGTGATCCCAACCCAACAAGGAGGAGACCCTCTCACCCCCCACCCCCCCCCCTCAGAGATATATTTAGAGTGGCCTCCACCAGGCTCGCCCACACTCTCTGTGCACACACCCCACACACACATGCTGTCAAGACTCACACTCACTTTCACTCGTCCGCTGTCAACTGCAATTAAGCTCATTTAGCTGCTCGCTGTGACGGATTGTTTGGCTGAGGAGACATGTGAACCCAACATGGCCGTGCTGCGGTTTTAAAGAAGAGCATGTCTGTTTACAAGCTCGTACTATCTCATGTCATCTACTGCTTACATCAACGTCTCACTGTACAACTCATAGGGGGGAGGAACTTTCTGAAGTTTGGATTGAATCACATTTGATTTATGAGCCACCTGCTTTATTTTGAAGCTTTTAAGTGAACTTCAGATCATCCTTTTTTCAAAATAAAATGAAAAACTCTGCTGGCTTTTCCCTGCACATTAAATAGTATCTCTGCTTCACATAGAAATGAATAGTATCCATTTTCGCTGTACCCTAAAGCAGTCCTCCTAGTCCTGCTTTTGGTCAGCGTAAAAAAAATAAACATTGCATTCAACAAAATCAAGGTTTTTGTTTTTAAGATTTTTGTGAGGGCTTGCTCTGCCTTTATTTTAGAGATAGGACGATCGTTAGAGCCAGAAACCTTTGGGAGAGAGAGAGAGAGAGAGTGTGGAACGACATGCGGGAAGGGAACCCTGGGCGCCCGCTCCTGAGGACTTAGGCCTCTGTACATGGGGTGCGCACACTAACCGCTAGGCTACCCGCGCCCCCTGAATAAATTTAGATAAAAACACAATATCTCTAAAAACCACCTGTTATGAAAATACAATATGTTTGTTTTTAAAAAATTGAACTGAGCCAATGTGTGGTCACAGCAGCGAGCGCGTTGGCAGGATTGATGACGTTTATATGACGTGACTGATGAACATCTGGTGGGATCTTTCTCCACATGATGACGCTGCATTCTCTTTTCTGCTTCACCAACCCCATCTTCAACAGCCGTCTTTCATAGATTTTGTCTGTCTTTGTTTGTCTCATGAACACGAGTCTCTCTTTACACGTGTGTGTGTGTGTGTGTGTTTGTCTCGTGAACATGTGTGTGTGTGTGTTTGTCTCATGAACATGTGTGTGTGTTTGTCTCATGAACATGTGTGTGTGTTTGTCTCATGAACATGTGTTTGTGTGTTTGTCTCATGAACATGTGTGTGTGTGTTTGTCTCATGAACATGTGTGTGTGTTTGTCTCATGAACATGTGTTTGTCTCATGAACATGTGTGTGTGTGTGTGTTTGTCTCATGAACATGTGTGTGTGTGTTTGTCTCATGAACATGTGTGAGTGTGTGTTTGTCTCATGAACATGTGTGTGTGTTTGTCTCATGAACATGTGTGTGTGTGTGTGTTTGTCTCATGAACATGTGTGTGTGTGTTTGTCTCATGAACATGTGTGTGTGTGTGTTTGTCTCATGAACATGTGTGTGTGTGTTTGTCTCATGAACATGTGTGTGTGTTTGTCTCATGAACATGTGTTTGTCTCATGAACATGTGTGTGTGTGTGTTTGTCTCATGAACATGTGTGTGTGTTTGTCTCATGAACATGTGTGTGTGTGTGTGTGTGTTTGTCTCATGAACATGTGTGTGTGTGTTTGTCTCATGAACATGTGTGTGTGTGTGTGTTTGTCTCATGAACATGTGTGTGTGTGTTTGTCTCATGAACATGTGTGTGTGTGTTTGTCTCATGAACATGTGTGTGTGTGTGTTTGTCTCATGAACATGTGTGTGTGTGTGTGTTTGTCTCATGAACATGTGTGTGTGTTTGTCTCATGAACATGTGTGTGTGTGTGTTTGTCTCATGAACATGTGTGTGTGTGTTTGTCTCATGAACATGTGTGTGTGTGTGTTTGTCTCATGAACATGTGTGTGTGTGTCTCATGAACATGTGTGTGTGTGTCTCATGAACATGTGTGTGTGTGTGTGTGTGTCTCATGAACATGTGTGTGTGTGTGTCTCATGAACATGTGTGTGTGTGTCTCATGAACATGTGTGTGTGTTTGTCTCATGAACATGTGTGTGTGTGTCTCATGAACATGTGTGTGTGTGTGTTTGTCTCATGAACATGTGTGTGTGTTTGTCTCATGAACATGTGTGTGTTTGTCTCATGAACATGTGTGTGTGTTTGTCTCATGAACATGTGTGTGTTTGTCTCATGAACATGTGTGTGTGTGTTTGTCTCATGAACATGTGTGTGTGTGTTTGTCTCATGAACATGTGTTTGTGTGTTTGTCTCATGAACATGTGTGTGTGTTTGTCTCATGAACATGTGTGTGTGTGTTTGTCTCATGAACATGTGTGTGTGTGTTTGTCTCATGAACATGTGTGTGTGTTTGTCTCGTGAACATTGTGTGTGTGTGTGTGTGTTTGTCTTGTGAACATGTGTGTGTGTGTTTGTCTCATGAACATGTGTGTGTGTGTTTGTCTTGTGAACATGTGTGTGTGTGTGTGTGTTTGTCTCATGAACATGTGTGTGTGTGTGTGTGTGTTTGTCTCATGAACGTGTGTGTGTGTGTGTGTGTTTGTCTCATGAACATGTGTGTGTGTGTTTGTCTCATGAACATGTGTGTGTGTGTGTGTGTTTGTCTCATGAACATGTGTGTGTGTGTGTTTGTCTCATGAACGTGTGTGTGTGTGTGTGTGTTTGTCTCATGAACGTGTGTGTGTGTGTGTGTCTCATGAACATGTGTGTGTGTGTGTGTTTGTCTCATGAACATGTGTGTGTGTGTGTGTGTGTGTGTGTCTCATGAACATGTGTGTGTGTGTGTGTCTCATGAACATGTGTGTGTGTGTGTGTTTGTCTCATGAACATGTGTGTGTGTGTTTGTCTCATGAACATGTGTGTGTGTGTGTGTCTCATGAACATGTGTGTGTGTGTTTGTCTCATGAACATGTGTGTGTGTGTGTGTCTCATGAACATGTGTGTGTGTGTGTTTGTCTCATGAACATGTGTGTGTGTGTGTCTCATGAACATGTGTGTGTGTGTGTTTGTCTCATGAACATGTGTGTGTGTTTGTCTCATGAACATGTGTGTGTGTGTCTCATGAACATGTGTGTGTGTGTTTGTCTCATGAACATGTGTGTGTGTGTCTCATGAACATGTGTGTGTGTGTCTCATGAACATGTGTGTGTGTTTGTCTCATGAACATGTGTGTGTGTGTTTGTCTCATGAACATGTGTGTGTGTGTGTTTGTCTCATGAACATGTGTGTGTGTTTGTCTCATGAACATGTGTGTGTGTGTTTGTCTCATGAACATGTGTTTGTGTGTGTTTGTCTCATGAACATGTGTGTGTGTGTTTGTCTCATGAACATGTGTGTGTGTGTGTGTGTTTGTCTCATGAACATGTGTGCTTGTGAACATGTGTGTGTGTTTGTCTCGTGAACATGTGTGTGTGTGTGTGTGTGTTTGTCTTGTGAACATGTGTGTGTGTTTGTCTCATGAACATGTGTGTGTGTGTGTTTGTCTTGTGAACATGTGTGTGTGTGTTTGTCTCATGAACATGTGTGTGTGTGTTTGTCTCATGAACATGTGTGTGTGTGTTTGTCTCATGAACATGTGTGTGTGTGTTTGTCTTGTGAACATGTGTGTGTGTGTGTGTTTGTCTCATGAACATGTGTGTGTGTTTGTCTCATGAACGTGTGTGTGTGTGTGTTTGTCTCATGAACGTGTGTGTGTGTGTGTTTGTCTCATGAACATGTGTGTGTGTTTGTCTCATGAACATCTGTGTGTGTGTTTGTCTCATGAACATGTGTGTGTGTGTGTTTGTCTCATGAACATGTGTGTGTGTGTGTTTGTCTCATGAACATGTGTGTGTGTGTGTTTGTCTCATGAACATGTGTGTGTGTGTGTTTGTCTTGTGAACATGTGTGTGTGTTTGTCTCATGAACATGTGTGTGTGTGTGTTTGTCTTGTGAACATGTGTGTGTGTTTGTCTCATGAACATGTGTGTGTGTGTTTGTCTCATGAACATGTGTGTGTGTTTGTCTCATGAACGTGTGTGTGTGTGTGTTTGTCTCATGAACATGTGTGTGTGTGTTTGTCTCATGAACATGTGTGTGTGTGTTTGTCTCATGAACATGTGTGTGTGTGTTTGTCTCATGAACATGTGTGTGTTTGTCTCATGAACATGTGTGTGTGTGTTTGTCTCATGAACATGTGTGTGTGTTTGTCTCATGAACATGTGTGTGTGTGTGTTTGTCTCATGAACATGTGTGTGTGTTTGTCTCATGAACATGTGTGTGTGTTTGTCTCATGAACATGTGTGTGTGTTTGTCTCATGAACATGTGTGTGTGTGTGTGTGTCTCATGAACATGTGTGTGTGTTTGTCTCGTGAACATGTGTGTGTGTGTGTTTGTCTCATGAACGCGTGTGTGTTTGTCTCATGAACATGTGTGTGTGTGTGTGTGTCTCATGAACATGTGTGTGTGTGTTTGTCTCATGAACATGTGTGTGTGTGTTTGTCTCATGAACATGTGTGTGTGTGTGTGTGTTTGTCTCATGAACATGTGTGTGTGTGTGTCTCATGAACATGTGTGTGTGTTTGTCTCATGAACATGTGTGTGTGTTTGTCTCATGAACATGTGTGTGTGTTTGTCTCATGAACATGTGTGTGTGTGTTTGTCTCATGAACATGTGTGTGTGTGTGTGTGTGTTTGTCTCATGAAAATGTGTGTGTGTGTGTGTGTGTCTCATGAACATGTGTGTGTGTGTTTGTCTCATGAACATGTGTGTGTGTGTTTGTCTCATGAACATGTGTGTGTGTGTTTGTCTCATGAACATGTGTGTGTGTTTGTCTCATGAACATGTGTGTGTGTGTGTTTGTCTCATGAACATGTGTGTGTGTTTGTCTCATGAACATGTGTGTGTGTGTGTTTGTCTCATGAACATGTGTGTGTGTGTGTCTCATGAACATGTGTGTGTGTGTTTGTCTCATGAACATGTGTGTGTGTGTTTGTCTCATGAGCATGTGTGTGTGTGTTTGTCTCATGAACATGTGTGTGTGTGTTTGTCTCATGAACATGTGTGTGTGTGTGTGTGTTTGTCTCATGAACATGTGTGTGTGTTTGTCTCATGAACATGTGTGTGTGTGTGTCTCATGAACATGTGTGTGTGTTTGTCTCATGAACATGTGTGTGTGTGTCTCATGAACATGTGTGTGTGTGTCTCATGAACATGTGTGTGTGTTTGTCTCATGAACATGTGTGTGTGTTTGTCTCATGAACATGTGTGTGTGTGTGTGTTTGTCTCATGAACATGTGTGTGTGTGTGTGTGTGTGTGTTTGTCTCATGAACATGTGTGTGTGTGTGTGTGTGTTTGTCTCATGAACATGTGTGTGTGTTTGTCTCATGAACATGTGTGTGTGTGTGTGTTTGTCTCATGAACATGTGTGTGTGTGTGTGTTTGTCTCATGAACATGTGTGTGTGTGTTTGTCTCATGAACATGTGTGTGTGTGTTTGTCTCCTGAACATGTGTGTGTGTTTGTCTCATGAACATGTGTGTGTGTGTGTTTGTCTCATGAACATGTGTGTGTGTGTGTTTGTCTCATGAACATGTGTGTGTGTTTGTCTCATGAACATGTGTGTGTGTTTGTCTCATGAACATGTGTGTGTGTGTGTTTGTCTCATGAACATGTGTGTGTGTGTTTGTCTCATGAACATGTGTGTGTGTGTTTGTCTCATGAACATGTGTGTGTGTTTGTCTCATGAACATGTGTGTGTGTGTTTGTCTCATGAACATGTGTGTGTGTGTTTGTCTCATGAACATGTGTGTGTGTTTGTCTCATGAACATGTGTGTGTGTTTGTCTCATGAACATGTGTGTGTGTTTGTCTCATGAACATGTGTGTGTGTGTGTGTTTGTCTCATGAACATGTGTGTGTGTTTGTCTCGTGAACATGTGTGTGTGTGTGTTTGTCTCATGAACATGTGTGTGTGTGTTTGTCTCATGAACATGTGTGTGTGTTTGTCTCATGAACATGTGTGTGTGTGTGTGTGGGTTTGTCTCATGAACATGTGTGTGTGTTTGTCTCATGAACATGTGTGTGTGTGTGTGTGTGTTTGTCTC
>NC_083614.1:33645034-33655034 GCF_963584025.1 Labrus mixtus | reverse complement strand
GCCTCTCTCTCTCTCTCTGCCTCTCTCTCTCTCTCTCTCTCTATCTCTCTCACACTTTCTCTCTCTCTCTCTCTATCTCTCTCACACTTTCTCTCTCTCTCTCCCTCGGTCTCTCTCTCTCTGCCTCTCTCTCTCTCTCTCACTTTTGTCTCTCTCCCTCTCTCTCTCTCTCTCTCTCTCTCTCTCTCTCTCTCTCTGTCTCTCTCACACTTTCTCTCTCTCTCTCCCTCTGTCTCTCTCTCTCTGCCTCTCTCTCTCTCTCACTTTTGTCTCTCTCCCTCTCTCTCTCTCTCTCTCTCTCTCTCTCTCTCTCTCTCTGCCTCTCTCTCTCTCTCTCTCTCTCTCCCTCTCTCTCTCTCTCTCTCTCTCTCTCTCTTTCTTTCTCTCATTTAAAAAAAACACTTCACCATCTTTATCTTCTAATAAAGTCGATCTTCAGTATTTACAAACAGCTGTTCACCAGAGCCAGGGAACATCTGAACATCTGGTTCAGAAGGCCGCTGTGTAATCTGGATCATTCTATCACATCCTGAAGGGACTAATTGAAACACTACATGTCACTGAGTGTAACAGCCCGTTAGAGGGGCTTTGTTTAGTTCTCACTGTGTCTTTACTTAGCAGCACGGTGAAGTTCTTTGTCTAAGCTGTGTTCTTTCTTTCAATGTGTAATTACACTGTTCAGCAAGTATAGGGTTCCCCTGAAGTTAAACTGAGGCTTAGGTAAACAAGTAGTTTGGTAACCAACACCGCCCCCCCCCCTTCACATAGACACATGTACACAGTGACACACAGGCAGCAACAGCTGCAGGGGGTGGCCGTCCATAATGGCATAACTGTAGTGTCTGAGTGACACATTGCGGGCCTGATGGGTAACAGAGAGCCACCTACACATGACTCCAGACACCCGAGTCTCACACACACACACACACACACACACGCTGTCCCCACATCCACCTCAATCACACCCTCCTCCCCGCTCCCTTTGTCTCCCCCTCTGCTCCTTTCTGAGCGTCGGGTGTGAAACAGATGCTTTTTCACACTGTCAGACCTCATTTGAATAGTGCATGGGGAAATGAGGATATAGAAAACAAAAGGGATATTAATATTTATTCTATTAGCTGAAGTGCTTAGGTCTGTGATTTTCCCCGTGTGTGTGTGTGTGTGTTTGTGGAGCGCTGTGCGGTGAGGCTCTGGTAGCTCTATGATGGATAGCAGGCAGTAATTATAGATGGGAAAACTGCTGAGGATGGCACTACGGGCCAGGCAGGCAGACACTCCAGCAGCTCAGGGGTTAAGTCTGCTCCTCGCCTCCATCCTCCTCCTTCCTCCTCTTCTTCTTCCTCGCAGACTTTCCACCATCCTGCCTCATCCTGGCTTTGTCTCACACTCAGCGGGTCTGTCTGTACCTTCCTAACCGTCCCACTATTTCTTTACTTTGCAGCTTTATCTTTTCCCCCCGACACGTTTATCTGACCGTCAATTTAATCAAAGGCCTGATACCAACTTTCATTCAGAATTTGAACCCTGTAAGCTATCATGGCTGTAGTCTCATGTTTTTACTGTGAGACAAAGGTTTGTCAGACATTTCTCACATTTGTTTTAGTTTTTTTTGGGGTTGTAGTCGAGGAGAGCTGACGTTTGCAGCAGTCTCTAAAGATGTTTACAGTGAGATATTTAAGGTTTATCATCTGGCTTGTTGATGCACAGCACAGTGGGTAGAGTCAGAAATCAGGAGAGAGAGGGGGGAATGACATGCTGGACAGGAGTCACAGGTCGGACTTGAACCCGCTCGAGGACTACATCCTCTGTACATGGGACACACAAATCAACCATTCGGCCACCCGCGCCCCAGTCTGTTAATTGTAAAAAAAAAAACTGACATGAAAAAAATCAATAACACTTAAAACACTGAATAGGGGGCACAGGTGGTCTAGTGGTTAGTGTGCACGCTCCATGTACAGAGCATGTACTTTATGCTTCTTCTCTGTAAGCCTTTGAATCCCCCCTCCTCCCCCGGTTACAAATACAACTTTTTTTTAAATGAATTGAATTGAATGTCACTCCCCTCTCTCTCTCTCTCTCTAGCTCAGATTTCCAACTCCATCCAGTGTCGTTTCTCTCCAATGAAGGCACAAAAAGCCCCAAAATAAATCTTTAAAATAATTAACATGAAAATAAATCAAACAAACCTGCAGCCCGTGTAAGCTAGCAGACGCCCGCAGCTCCTGACTGTTGATGATGAAGAGCTCAAAAACAACACACAGATTGTCTTTAGAGTTTGTATCAATATTTTCCTGAGGTCAGGAGACCGCTCTATAAACACTTCAGCTTTCTGTAGAAAACATTCAAACTAAAGAGTCATTGAGAGACTGCGTTTGTACGTCCTGTCATGCTGTAGCTGCGTACTCTAGAGCAGCCAGGTGTTTGTACGTCCGGTCATGCTGTAGCTGCGTACTCTAGAACAGTCAGGTGTTTGTATGTCCTGTCATGCTGTAGCTGCGTGTCATGCTGTAGCTGCGTACAGCCCGGTGCCCGGTGTTTTAAAGATGTAGATATTTGACGTACAAAGTGTGAGCTGAGTTTTCTCGACTGATGATTTGAATCCTCCTCTTCCAGCGAACAGACCTTTGATGCTCGAGGTCTGACCAGCTTTCTTTGATGCAGGACTTAATTGGATCTGCAAACGAGCTGAGAAATAGTGTCGCTGTGAACTTTCATTTTCTTAATATTTAGCCTCTCTATGTTAATAACGGAGCAACGGGAGCTCCTTTTTCATTCTGCTCTACTTACTGTAAGTTACTTTAGACAAGAGTGTCGGCTCAATGCCCAACGTGTAAATGCATGTGATGTCCCTATTTTACTGTCTTTTCCCTCCACCCTCCCCCTCCCCCCCCCTCGCTCTCTTTCTTGCTTCTTTTGCTCATTCTCTCGGTCTCTTGGTAAATGTGCTGACTCCTCCTGGTTTTGGCCCAGCAGAGAGCTCTCTAATAGGCCCCAGAGACATCCCAGCATTCCTTAAATCAAGTGGAAAATTGTTAACTTGGTGTGGGATAAAGATGTTCTGTCCACTTTAGCTTTATCCGCTGCTCGCTCTCTCTCTCTCTCTCTTTCTGCACGTCTATCTTTTTATGAAAATGAGGATATATGATGGAGCAGAGGGGGAGTGTACTGAGCTTTTACAGTCAATTTCTCCCACACTTTCTTTTCCTCACACTGAAGCTGCTTCAGCCCTTTGTCTGCAGAACAGATCTCTGAGAGAAGAGTACTTAAAAAAAAAAAAAAAAAAAAAGGTAATAGCTGCGTTAAAGCTGATCTTAAGTTTGCCAAAATCAATATATTTGGCAGAATGCTTTTGAATAAGTTCTGCTGGTGTTGCTCCATATTTCATTGTATGATAAGGTGTACAAAGTTACTCTGAGTATCGTGTAGTTCTGTGATTAGAGCCCAACCTGCTTATTTAAAAAAAAAAAAAAACATGTGCACCCCGCTAGCAGCAAAACAAAAGAATCAAAATTCAAATCCATTTTCATATCAATTTTTTTTAATTATTTGTGGGATTTATTATTTAGAGACAGGACAGGAATCAGGGACAAAGAGAGAGAGAGGGAGAATGACATGTGGTGAAGAAGCCACAGATAAGATTGGAGTACGAGCCGCCCGCTTGGAGGCACCACCTAACCACTAAGCCACCGTCAATATTTTTTATTAGAATCTTTACCAAAATTTAAAAATGTCTTTTATGTTATCAGCTTAACTTTCTTTTTAACACCCAAACACAATAGTCAAATAAACTATCCATGAAGTGTGATGTCATGATTTAAGTTACTGGACCTGAGACTCAACGAGCTGCTCTCATTGGACGCTCCTGAGAGCGTGTTTAATGACTTGGAGGGCAGACACATCTGGCTGCAGATGTTCACCCTCGTATATTTATGGTTGTGGGCGATCAAAAAACTTGCTGTTTAAAAGTGTTGTCTTTTAATATTTTATAAAATGAGGCGTCTTGATTATAAATGTGTGTGAGGCTGCTCGGTGTTTGTCAGAAACTGCTGCTGACGTTCTTAGCGAGGACACTGTTGACAAAGATTTTTAATCCTAACAAGTTGTTTTCCTCGTTAAATATTTAAAAAAACTCAGAGCAGAAAAAGTATTTTCCCCTATGTTGACAACCGATGGTGTTGTTGTTTCATAACAAATAAGACAAAGTTAAATGTGTCTGTACGACGTGGCTACAATTGTTTTAGTAAAACACCTTGAAGATATTTTTCACTCACAGACACATTGAAAAAAAACTGAAGCAATTAAAAGGATAGAATAATTTGCAGCCCTAAAGTCGTGCATTGAGGCTCATAAGTGTAAAATAAAATACGCTAAAACACAATGATAATAAAATGTTCTGGTGTATATGCAACTTCAGTTCTGATGTCAGGCACCAAATATAAAAACCAGCAGAGACGACTTCTGGAGTGAGATGTGGTGTGGAAACCGCAGGCCTATAAGACGATCCAGAGAAACATTTGACAGTGAGCTGACCCCGGGCACCCAGGGGTGCAAGAACACGGGTGTGAGGGCGGTGAGAGGGGCACACTGATGGCAGCGAGTCAGGGGGGCGGGGCTCCAGAGAGAGTCGACCATAGCGTCCTGGAAAATCGATCTCCAGATCCCGCTCCCCTCCACACACACACACACACACACACACACACACGCACACGCACACGCACACGCACACGCACACGCACGCACACACAGACACACACACACACACACACACACACACACACACACACACACACACGCACACACAGACACACACATACACACACACACACACACACACACACACACACACCTACACACACTCTATTTCTGGCCCAGTTTGCTTCCCAGTCCCACACTCTTCACCCCTCCACACACACACACACACACACACACACACACACTCAGACACACACAGACACACACACACACACACACACACACACACACACACACTCAGACACACACACACACACACACACACACACACACACAGACACACACACACACACTCCTCGCAGCCTGCAGTGAATATAATTAGCTTTTCTGACAGGTGGGAGGGATCGGATCTCGTGGAGAATGAAGCCACCAATTTACACCCGTATTACACTGTCATAGACACTCGGCTGCAAACATGCATGTGAAAGCTTCACTCTGTCATGCACAATGCTCTCCAGAATGACGCCAACCCTGACCCACTTGCAAGTGAAAGGAGGCGGGGGAACGGAAAAAGTCGTAACCTACAAAAGATTGGATCAACAGAGCGACATATCAAATTCCTAATTAGCAGATTTCCTTCATTAGCTTACTGGAAGTCCCCCAGTTTGTGTGGTGAAATGACTGGTGGACTAATGGAGACATGAAACTTTCCCCTTCTTAAGGTTGTAAAAAAAAGTACTTCAAGGCTTCCTGTAAAGGTTAAGAGCAGTTTGGAGCTTCAGAAGACATAAACACTGGATCCTGTCTCTGTCATCATGCGTCCTATCTGCTTATTCCATAACGGGCTGTGAACACTGGTTTGTTCCGCTCAAGCTGCTGTTAACCTCTGCAGGAACATACAGATCAGTGAGCTTCCTCCATGAGATGAGACAGGTGCTTTTTTGTTATCATGGATTCATTCAGATTTTATCAAAATATGAACCCATTTATCACCTGGGATGAGGAGAAACTCTCCTTCCTTTGCTGAAGATGGATTGGTGCTCCTCATGTCAGATGAAGAATCTCTGAATTTAAGTGTTTGAAGAGTGTTTAATCAACAGCTGTGCTATCTGTGCAAATGCATGTTTGTTTTTTTTGTTTTTTTACCAATATTTTTATTAACACACAAAAAACAAACAAACATATAGACATAACATTGACGGTATAAAAACAAAATAAAACAAAAAACAACAACAACATACAAAAAAAGGAGACGGGACAGAACATAGACAAAAAAAAATGTTTGTTTGTTTTAAGCTGAAGTTCTATTGATCCTCAGTTCATCCCATATTCAGACTGATGCAATCTGTACCATGTCTAAGCACACTTCATCACTAAAGTCCAGTTTCGTTTGACTAGTGTGAGTGTTCTGATCTACACTTCCTCCTCGGCCCTGACACGCTTTGGAGAGGTGTACTTCTGCACGGTACAGTTCATGCACGAGCTCAAGCACAAATACAAAACGATGACAGCCTTCATTCAGGAGAAATCTCAGAGTGTTCTGTCTGTATCTGACTAACATGACTCATAATAAGACACAAAGTCAGTAAAGTAGCTGAGTCATGTTCTCTGTGTTGTTCTCTGATGTGCAGATGCAGACTCGACTGCACGTCTCTTTTTTTTTATGAGTCCATCTGTCACCCTCAGCAGAGTGAGAGAACAGTAAAGTTATGTAGAAGAGGTAACCGTGCTGAGGCCCGGTTAGTCCTGGAGCAGTGTGAGTGCAGACCAGAGAGGAAATGGGGAGGGGGGACAATCATGCTTAAGCACGGTACGGGACAACTTTGCTTCGTGTGAATGCGCCCTGGATTCCTTCATATCGTCGAGTATTTCTGCAGGATTTACTTCAAATATTTTTTAAAAATATTTTAGAATGAAACAGTTGAACTGTGACTCTCTCTACAGTGGTAACAATCTACAAGTCCTGTTTGCATAACTTTATATCCTAATTGGTGCGTCATAATACTAGATAATATTCCTGTTCACATAAAGGTTTTTTATTGGACAAACATTCTATTTCATGGAGAAAATACCTCATAATGGGGGTGTCTTTTTATTACCGACTAAAAGCTGAATGTTTGTGTTTCTACTTCTCTGTCTCTAACCTCCAGTGTAAGAAGAAACACACTCTGGTGTGTCCAGACTTCTCCAAGACGGGATCCTGTCCTCGAGGTGCAGGCTGTAAGCTTCAGCACCGCCAACGAGTCAAAAGAAGCCCCAGCACCGCTTCCACCTCCTCCTCGACCAGGAGAGGCCGGACCAGGGAGCCCTCCAAGAGGTCGGCTAGAGCAAAAGATTAACAATAAGAATGTTAGTTACTTATAGATCCTTTAAGATCCTTAAATGTCTTCTTTAATGTGTCCTCTCTCTCCTAGGCCTCGTCTGACAGTTGTCATGCCGCAGGACTCTCAGACAGAACCGGGGACCCCCCAAAAGGGTTCTCTGGAGCTGCCGTCCTTCATCTCCCTCTCCAGCTCCCCAGAGGAGGCAGACGCACCGGACACGCCGACAGCTGAGACCTCACAGGTTAAAGGTATGAACAAAAGATTTAACCAACAAGACAAGAGCTCCTGAGAGTGTCGCACAGTTTACACAGAACGATAGAAGAAAACCAGGAGAGCATCCAGCGGTAACAGTGACCGAGGAAATGTTCATTATTTAGTTTTCAGATCAAAAAGATTTCAGAAAGTTAGTTAGAAAATGTGCTAAATGAATTACCTTGAGGGAGTGGCAGGGGGTGCATGTGAGAACAACCAGATCAGGATTTCAGGTGCAGTCCTCCTAGGAGTGCATATGTGACAACGTCTTTATTGTCTGAGTTCTTTAAATGATGTCATTACTGATCTCCGCATCTCTAGTTTCCTCCATAGCTTATTGTTTTAAGTTGATTGGATCCATAAAAAAAAACAGGGAATATAACATCCAGACTGTGAAAAAATCTAATGTTCCTTAAGAGGACTTAACGGGGGCTTTACTGAGCCTAAAAGTGCTGACTGTCTGACGACATATTGTCCAGAGATGTGTTGTTGAAGGATCACGTTTGTCCTGAAAGCCTCCGGATCATTCCCCAGTCCATGAGAGAGGGGGGGGCTGCAGACAGATAATGATGATCAGACCGGGGGGGGGGGAGCTGTACAGTTAGTGTGATGGGGCTCAGGGGAGGAGTAATAATGCTCAGAGGACAGAGGTAATAATATTTAGGTTTGGGGCTGGATGGAGGCACAGCTGAGCTCTCTGTTGACAGACTTGACGGATAGAGGATTAGTGGAGAGAGGATGCCTTCCCCCCCTCAGACCTCCTCCTCCCCCCCCCCCCATGAGGCTCCACCATCCACCTGCCTTTGCCTGCTATACACACACACACACACATACACACTTTCACTTGTGTCCCACATGTTTAAACGCAGAGCACAATACTGAACACGTTCTGACTTTTTATTTTTTAGTAGTAATCATTTATTTCGGTCACAAGAATAAACAAAAACATTTTGACTGAAAAGGTGTAGGCTGAAGCTTTATCTTATTACACCAACCCTTGTTACAAATCTTATTATTTAAGACACGACTAGTTTGGTTACAAAATAAACAAAACATATCAGAACAAAATTTGTTCCAAGAATTTCTTTCAAAACAAAACAAATGAAACAAACAAAAAACAACTTCTCTCCTTTCAGTTTTTGAAACAGTTTATATTTTCCTTTTAAGATCTTAAAGGCTTTATATGTGATTTTTTGATCCAGCAGATGTCGCCCTTGAGCACCAGCATGAAACCAAAACAACTCACGCTGCATTGTTGTGTTAGCATGCTAATGCTAGCGATCTTTATTATGCTCGTATCTTCACACTGCATGTAAATTTACCTGAAATGAGCGTGATCTAGAAACACAGTTAAGCAGTGAGTACAGTATGTTATTCTTCTTTTCTCTAGTCCCTCAATTAAACAACTTTTATACACGAGGGGAGGAGTCAGCCGGCCGTCCGGGCGATGTAAACAAAGTGAAGATAGGACTCTGAAAACTCTGAAAACATCACAGACAGTGGGACTCGGGTGTTACACCCATTGTAGACAGTCATGACTCACAGAGTTATTTTCAGAGGAGATACTTGATTTCTACATTTAAGTGTGAAAAATCACAAATAAAGACTTTAAAGATTTTTTTTTTTAAATGAGTCTTCTCCTTAGAGAGACAACACAAGCGAGGCAAGGCTGACTTATTTCCATGGCTCATTACATGAAGTAAAGTCACTTCAGAGTGATCTACACTGAAAGATGCATCAGGAATAAAAACTGAAACTGAATTAAATACAAACAATATGATGATATCATTTAAAGGAAGAATGTGCGACATGTTCCACATAAATAAATCATAAAGTCTGTCCTGTGTAAATGTGTCTCTGAGTCCTGACTGTCTACAATGAGGGAGAAGCTCGAGTCCCGCTGGCTGTGTTGTTGTCAGAGCCGTGTTTACATGGACGGGACGGCCGGCTCCTCCCCTTGTGTATAAAAGCTGTTTTAGTCAAGAACTAGAGAGAAGAAGAACATACTCACTGATTATTTGGATGTTAGTAAGAGTTTTTAGATCACGCTCATTCTGTGTCAGTTTACATGAAATGTGAAGCTACGAGCTAACTAAAGAGCGCTAACATTAGCATGCTAACAAAACAATGTGAAGCTACAAGCTAACTAAAGGGTGCTAACATTAGCATGCTAACACAATGCAGGACACAGATGATTGCAGTTCGAGCCGAGGACGATTTTCTCCAACGATTGCACTTGACTCCCTCATGTGAACTTGAGTGGAGGGGGGTTGGAGGTGTGTCTCTGTAGGAGAGCGGAGGCTTCAGTATGGAGGAGGCGTGGCCAAACAGAAGTTTGTTTTGGTTTCATGCTGGTGCTCAAGGGCGACATCTACTGGATCAAAAAGTCGCTCATTCTTCTTTTAAACAGATATCAAATGTAACAGATTAAATAACAGTTGTGGTGAAGTTCCACTTCATAAAACAAAATGTCATTTCTAAAACTTTCTAAAATGATCTTCCTCGTACAGTAAGTCTGATTTTTCCTGCAGTGTGCTCCGAGCCTTCAGAGTACTCTTTAAAGTCTCTTTTCATGTAAAGTAGATTGGATTTTATGTCAGCTGAAGACATGGCCGAGGTGATTTCTATTGACGGACGAGATGAAACTGTCCCGAGGGACTGGATCTGTCGAGAGGGGACACATCCGTCTCTGCTCCTCCTGCTTTGTAGGAAGAGCTGGACACAGATCA
>NC_083614.1:33588539-33642334 GCF_963584025.1 Labrus mixtus | reverse complement strand
AACAATAAGAGTAGACACCTTAGAGGAGAGAGATTCAGTCTATAGAGAGAAATAAACAGTGTTGACGTTACTGAAAACATAAACGATCAGTTTGAAGATGAGAAAACAAAACATGTTTAAATAAGTGGAACGATGACGAGGAACAGAGATTTAAAGTAACTTTAAAGAGATTTAAAGGAAACTTATTCCGATCACTGTCAGTCACACTAGTGTGAACACATTCCTGTATTCATTTTAAATTTCTATCAAACATTTTCTGAAAAAAGTGCAGAATAGAAACTTCAGAGTAACTTCAGAGGAGGAAAATAAAACTCATACTCAGTGTTTCCCCTACCATTATATTAGGGGAGCGGCCCGCCCCCCCCTTGAAGGTCAAGTTAATAAAAACATAAACTAATTATATATATATTTTAAAGATTTTTTGTGCCTTTATTGTAGAGATAGGATAGTGGATAGAGTCGGAAATCAGGGAAAGAAATCATTTAAGGATACCGTTCTGATAGAAAAGGACAGCTGTCATTAAAAGTAACTCATGAACACCAAGATTCCTTCAAGTCTGCCCACAACCCCCCCCCCCAAAAAAAAAAAGCTGTAAACCTAGGGGAAACACTGCAACATGAAACTTCACGATCAGTGACATTTGGTGTAGATTCATTCTCAATCTGACCTTTACCTGAACGTTCTCTCACAGAATGTGTCTTGTTCTACTGCCCCCCCCCTCCCCCCCATGGAGGTCCTGCACCCCCAACCTTAGGAATCACTGCTCTACATGAACATAGACCCCCCCCCCCCCCCCCCCCCCCAACATGTATCTCAGATCTCTCCAGTGAAACACCACCGCTCCCTTTGATCCCACCTTTCAAGTTTTCAATTACGTTTCATTTTGATGATGAAAATCTGGACTTTAAAAACAAAAACTGACCAAAAAAGGAAATAGTGTCTGCTGAAAATGAGACATGAGTCTACCTGTTGTTTTGTACTAAGCTTTAAGTTTTAGTTCTGTCTCTGCTCTCTGCAGTGATTCGCTCATCTTAACATCCTGCCTCTCATCCAAACTTTCATTTTTCCTCTTTCAGAGACAAAAGCAGAATAACTGAGCAGCTCGTCTGACCTCTGACCTCTTGGTTTCTGTGCTGTTGTTCAGTGTGTTTGTCAAAGATTTGTTTATGTTGGTGGAAATGGTCAACTCGTCTGATTGTTTGTGTGATGTACATCCACATCTTTAGCGATGTCTCCCTGTTCAGTGACTTTTAAAAAGTTCATTTTTGACCCCAAAAGAAAGAAACATCAAAACTACTGAAAATCTGTAATCACTCAGGTGAACAAACATGATTTCTTTACAACACAAGGCCTCGAACATGTGCTTCTAAAGTAAGCCTCCCTGTTAACTTCACTGTCCGTGCACGTGTGTGTGTGTGTGTGTGTGTGTGTGTGTGTGTGTGTGTGTGTGTGTGTGTGTGTGTGTGTGTGTGTGTGTGTGTGTGTGTGTGTGTGTGTGTGTGTGTGTGTGTGTGTGTGTGTGTCACATCTCTGCACAATTACAGCTGATTCCTCCACAGCGGCATTAGTGGCTTAACTGCCATAACAAAAAAAAAAAAAAACCCTCCCAGGCCTCAGATAACCCTGAGCCCCCTCCTGGAGCCGCTTCCTTTAGGATCTCCATGCCGGTCTACCTCACGGCCGGCTCAAAGCACGCGCCGTCGATCCTCCACCTTGCTGATGTCCGTTTTGCTTAAATCGGTAGAAGTGCACTTGCAGCGAAGTCTCAATATGCAAAAGGCAACAATGAAAACCCTGACTTCAAAAATTCATGTCTCAAGCCCTCGGCCGCAGACCCCTCCCCTTCCCCCTGACAATGAATGGACCACAGCAGATCTTCTTAAAGGTTTCATTTCAATGCAGAATGCTTCGCGTGGCGTTTTAAGTCCAGCTCCTGCTTATTTGATAAAAAAAAAAAAAAAAAAAACCTCTCTTAATGACTTCAAATACCTCCATATGATTTCCGTCCCTTCTCTTCTTTTCATCCTCGACAGCAGATTTGAGGAGGGGGGGGGGGGGCGTATTTCATGGCCATTCGGACTGGAAGTTAAGCTCAGCAGCTGCGCAAGGTTTTCCTGTTCACATCTGACCAAGTTAAACTTCCTGCCACCTGCAGATCGGCACTTTATCCGCAGATATATCACTCACATATCTGCTGCTATAGATGGGACTCCAGGGAGGGAGGGGGGGGGGGGGGGTGCAGCCGCTGCTGAGGAGGCTAAACGGGTCAGGTGCAGAGCTGGTCCCGGTTTAAGTCCTGCTCCCATGATACCCATCGACATCCTGCCCAACATCCCCCACCCCCCTTAAACTCTCTCTCTCTCTCTCTCTCTCTCTCTCTCTCTCTCTAAAAGAAAATGAGACTTAATTATCCGTCGATCCTCGGAGATGAGACGGGATGCAATTTGTGGTTAATTGCGAATGAAAACCCGGCAGACCTGCCACAGCGCGGCCTCCTCACATCCTCGCGGAAATGCGCATTGATTTTTTTTGGGGGGGGCAGAGGGAGGGGGGGCTTTCATCGATCAGTATTGATAGATCTGGTAGTTTGTGTTGTCAGAATCATCTTCAGGCTCCTGGTTAAGAGACCCGGATGAGATAAGTGGATGCAGTAAGCTGTTTTTAATAAAGGTGACGGGACACTTTCTGATTCTGACACATTTCATCACATCTGGAATTTAATTTGAGATTTCACAAACTTTACACAACCACGTGCACGAAACTACTTTGATCTTGATTCATACTTTATTATTTTTGTGTGTATTTTACAGTTTTTCAAGTTTTAATTTAATTTAATTTCTCTACCCGCTTATTTTCACAAATTTATGGACTATTTTTTACGGTTTTAGCACACTGACATTCACCATCATTGCACAACAGCCCACTGCATTTGTCCTACGCTTATACTGTATATTATTATTAGGGTCATTATTTAACCAAAATAAGGTAAAAGTTACATATAGGACGTGTGCTGCTACTGTTTGATTCAAATATTTAACAGATTAAAAATGTCACATCCTTAAAAGTGATTTTGTGACACCAAATAGTTTCAAATATTTCCACCTTTAAGTCCTAAATAAAATGCATAAAACATTTGAATAATCAGCTCAGAAGTCTTTTTTTTTTGCAAAGACATAATTCAAAGAGACTCATTACATAACTGACACACACTCCTGAAAAATGGGGGAAAGTGTTTCTGTGTTCCCAGTAAACATGTTTCTGTGAGAAACCGCCGGAGCTCGTCTTACTCCGCGCTGCAGTAGCATCTGCTCGGTCACTAGAGGGGGGGATCTGCTGCACCTGTTCTCTCCCCCTGCGCGATCCTCCTCACTTCGGCTCCGCTCGGCTTTCCTCGGGTTTTTTTTTTTTTTGCTATAGGAGAATGCAAATGCACTTCCTGTGGTCTCCTGCCATTGGCCCGTCACACCTCTGTGTGGGAGGGTCGGGGGCCACGCTGTCTTTATAAGAGCACAGTGCCTTCCAGCGTCTCAGTGACACTGCGTGGCTGCACCGAGAAGCTTTTCAGAAACAGTTTGAGTGTTAGAGAGAAAACCAAGTGGAATTTATCACCTCTTGCATAATAATACACACAGAGTCATCACACGTAAGGTCTTCAACGACGCACCCCGGTGAGGGGGGAGAGGACCGCGGGGACCGAAGCTGTCACTAATCCGCTGCTTGAGCCTAACATCCGGACTGACCACAACACCAGGGGGGGACCAGACTCTCCTGTCCCTATGAGCAGGAGCTCTTTCTGCAGCTTCAGATCAATCTCACATGCATGACAACTTTGAAAACTTATGCACAAGCCATTCCACTTTGGATACCCAGGAGTTTGTTTTTTTTGGAACACTTTTTACGCACGTTTTACGCAGCGTCCTGAGACTGACTGTGTGTGGGGAAACTTTCACACCGGGCCACGCTGCAGTGACTCCCAGCCCCCCTCGCTATACCTGGGACTCGAGATCAAGTTGTCAAACAGCTACGAGGCGAAGAAGGATGCTGGGAAAATATTTCTAAACACGCCGAAACCTTTTACGTGTGACTCGATTCGAACAGAAGCGAGGACAGTAAATCAGCAGGAGGCAAAGTGGTCTGCTGAGGTGAAGCGAGGACAAGACAGGTTGGTGTCTCCAAATTCAGCGGGCTCGAGTTTCAGCCGCCCCGGGGGCTCCTGGTATTAAAGCGTGCATTTGACCTGGGATAAGTTGTCAACAAGAGCTGCGCGCGGAGGCAAACTGGCAGGTGTACAAGTTCATTTACATGCATACGTATATTCACGCCACTATATATAGAAGTTGTCTTAGAGGCGAGCAGCCTTAATAAGTTTGTGCACCCACCCCTCAGCCTGCAGCAGCCCCACGCACCCCGCGTGTGTGTGTCTATATATATAGCATACGGGCTTTTATTCCTCCTCGCAATCTGTATCCCAGAGGGCTGCCCGCCGTCGGTTTGGCTGTTAGGGCAGGAGTCGTCGCATGGACTGACATGGCAACCGACCTCGCCATGAGCGCAGAGCTGCCGAACAGCCCTTTGGCCATCGAGTACGTCAACGACTTTGACCTGATGAAGTTTGAGGTAAAGAAGGAGCCACCGGAGGCCGACCGCTACTGCCACCGCCTCCCGTCCGGATCTCTGTCCTCCACCCCGATCAGCACACCCTGCTCCTCCGTGCCTTCCTCCCCGAGCTTCTGTGCACCGAGCCCGGGCGCGCAGCCCAACCAGAGCCTGACCAGCGGGGTCAACAGCAGCGGCAGCAGCAACAACAGCAGCGGCAACAACAATCACAGCAACGCGGGCAAGCCTCAGCTGGAGGACCTGTACTGGATCCCCAGCTACCAGCACCACATCAACCCGGAGGCGCTCAACCTGACCCCGGAGGACGCGGTGGAGGCCCTCATCGGGAACGCGCACCACCACCACCACCACCACCAGGCCTACGAGGGCTTCCGCGGGCAGCAGTATGCAGGGGAGGATCTGTCCGCGGCCTCGGCGGCCCACCACCACCAGGGCCACCACCACCACCATCACCACCATCACGGCCACCACGCCCGCCTGGAGGACCGCTTCTCGGACGACCAGCTGGTGAGCATGACGGTGCGGGAGCTGAACCGGCAGCTGCGGGGCTTCAGCAAGGAGGAGGTGATCCGCTTAAAGCAGAAGAGGCGCACCCTGAAGAACCGGGGCTACGCGCAGTCCTGCCGCTTCAAGCGCGTCCAGCAGAGGCACATGCTGGAGACCGAGAAGTGCACCCTGCAGAGCCAGGTGGAGCAGCTGAAGCAGGACGTGGCGCGCCTCGCCAAGGAGAGGGATCTTTACAAGGAGAAGTACGAGAAACTGGCCAGCCGGACCTACAACGCGGGAACGAACACGAGAGACCCGTCCGGGAAACAGGCCAACACCGAGTTCTTCATGTGAGAGACTGAAGCATAGACTCTGAGTCACACCCCACATACACATCCGTGTTACATTAATTTATATTTTGTTTACAGTTATTCCCTCGACAGAGAAGACTTAAAAACACAACAACAAAACATTTACGCATTTTTTAGATGCGCGCAGAAGTAGTTTCTTCTGCGCAGTTTGAGTCTTAAAGATGTTTTTTGGCTGTCAGGTGAGCACATGGGATCACTTAACCTATAGACTTGTTTTCTCTGGTGCAACAGAACCCGGTCAGTCTTACTGAAGCACTCTGACACTGATCATGACTTTGATGATTTTGTCTTAACACGCGGAGGTTCATTTTTAGAAACTCAGATTGGACTGAAACAGAATTTAAAAAAAGCAATACACCGCCTCTCTCTTTTTGTGGCTCCAGGAAGCTCATCAGACTGTTTGTGTGTGAAAGCGAGGCGGTCTGCAGAGAAGAGACATTTTTCAATATTGCAAGTCTATAGTTTCCCATCCCTGCATGCAGGACATGTATGGAAACCTCCGAGTCATCTCCCACGACCCTCCCACATGTATGGAAAGCATGGCCCATGGTTCTCTCCTCCTCGAGATGCTTCTCCTCCCTCATCCTCTGCCATCAGTAAGGCCTGGGTATGCAAATAAAAGCCACAAAATGTTTATCCCCCCCTCCCCTCCCTCAACCCCCTGAGAGGTGCAAAGACTGCGGACTAAAACCTGCAAAACAATCTGCTAGTGCGAAACATGGATGCGTCTTTAACTGCTGTTTTCAATCAATTTTTCTATTGTTTTAAAAAAGACAAATAAAAAAACGAACAAAAAGAGATTAAACTGAGCCAGATTTTAGACTTGTATTTATTTCCACCTGTACATAACGTGTCGAGAAAAAAAACAGTGAACTGTGTTGTTTTACTTGTTTTTCTCTCTCTCCTTCTCTTTTTAAAGAAAACCTGCTTTTTGTTGCTTGGATTCTTCGAAATGTCTTAAATACAAATGTTTGTATGTTACAGCATGCAAATCGTCTATGGTTATCCTCCTCCTCCTACTGAACATGTGTAATGTCAAAGGCAAGCCTATACTGCACTAAGAAGAGATCAAACTGGATTAAAACGTTTTGTTTTCTACTGATAGGACCTTTGATCTGTTGAAAACCCTGGATGTAAATTTGATGAGGTGAAAAAGCTTCATTTATTAGATGGACTGCATTCGCTGCTAAAACTCTATGCACCAACCTGTTGATGAAAAAGACTCAGTTTCATTGTTTTTCTTTTTTTTGGTTTTTTACTTCAAAACCTTTGTCGACAAAATGTGTCTGCAGGCCTGCGTGTTTCTCCTGCAGCCCGGTGTCTTAATGAGATCTTGTGTCTGACTGGAGGATGCTTGATTGTTGGGGTGGGGGTGTAGGGGTCTGGGGGGAGGGGGGGGGGGGGGGGGGGGGGGGGACAGGTGGTAGAGCTTATTGTTTCTTGGAGTAACTCGATGCATTATTCTGTCAACAAGAAATCCCTGGTTCGTGTGTTTTCTGCTGCCTAGATATATGTGCAATATTGTGCAGAAGTGGCCGATGCTCAGCAAACATGTTGGAGGGCGCAAACTTTGCAGGAGGAGACTTTTTTTTTTTTGGATCGAAATGCCACAGAAAAACAACAAACAAACAAAAAAGAAAAACAGGTGATAAATTTAACATTATTTAATGCTCATAATGTCCGAGCTTTTATGTCAGCCAAAATAATTTAAATCTGTAAACGAATCTCCTAAAAACAGAATCCTCTTTGTATTTCTTTAATATTTTTTGCTTGTTTGATACTAATTCAAATTGTACAAATTTTCCTGAAAGCATCCTCAGAGTGAAAATCCGAAAAATCTGAAGATGCAAAATAGAAAAACCCTGCAGAGTAAAAACTGAGAGAAATAAACCCGGACGAGAGCTTCTGCACAGTGCTGTTAATGTATATCTGTACATATGATTTCTATATTTATTCAATGAACGTGTCCTGACTGTCAACAAGTGAAAAACCTACAAAGTGGAGCGTTGTTGAGAATCTTGTTTTCATAATGTTTAATAAAAAGTTCTGTCCCAACATGTCAGACTGCCGCTGTCCTCATTGTGACATCCACAAAATGTTTTTTTTATTTTAGAGGAAAACGAAACAGAAAGCTTCCTGCTGCTTAATAATTAAAGATTTACTTTTATGTAAGAGTGTCTGAAATGTAGCAGAGGTGTGTGTTTTATTTAAGGCCAGCTCAGCTGAGCTTCAGGTGTATGAATGTATTTTTTAATTATAAGGAAAATTATTTTATTGCTGAAATTAATCTGTTAAAATTTGTAAAAGAAAAATCAAAAAATATAGAAACAGCGGCAGGTAAAACATAAATCCAACACACACACACACACACACACACACACACACACACACACACTTATCGTTTTTATTTTAAGAAAATAATTTGTAACTATTGAAATATTGTCAAATCTATTAATTAACATTAACATAATATTGTAAAATGGGGATAAATATGCTACATAAATTAGTTTAATTTATGAGTCTGCTGACGAGCGTGAAGAAATCACTGCACAGAACATGTGGCCACTGTCTTTCTATTAATGATACAAAAATATTTAACATTAAATGCTCTGAAATAACTAAAAATATATATTTTAGTGGTTTTATTATTATGTTTCCTTTCCTTTCCTCGCGGGTTGATTCTCATATCTCTGTCTGATTCTCTCTCTGCCGTCAGTGATGGAAGAAGTTAAAGAGTAGTTTGTTTGAGGTTTAAAATGTTCCTGACTGAGCAGGTGTGCAGCGCGGGATGTTTGGTGGAAGATGCTACTTTTCAAACATTCACGGTGAAGACTTCCAGATTTGGCGGACACAGCCGCTCCGCTGCCCCGGCTTTGGCTGCCTGTCAGCGGGCCTCCGCGCGGCCGAGCAGCCGGTGATGGATGGATGAAGCCGGCCTGCCTCCTCCGAACAGAGACCTCTCTGTTTCACTCTCTCTTATGTGTAGAGTGTGTCCATAGGGCAGCTGCGCATGATACCCTGCATGACCACAGCGTGTGTGCGCGCACTCGTGCACGCGCTCTAAACTGCATTAAGCTCTCTCTCTTTCTGGAAGCAGCGCGCGCTGAGACAGATGCCACCCCGCGTTGGTGTTGATGTGACACCGCCGTCAGGCCCGGTGGGTGGCGGCTCACTTCAAACACATATCATAACTCTCCGTGAATGAGTGTGTGTGTGTGTGAGTGTGTGTGTGTGTGTTAAGGGCAGTAGATGCTTCCAGGTCAGTAGAGGAAAGTCAGTGATCTTCAAAGCCATGCTTCTTCTGCAGAAACATGTTTTTAAGCACCTTCAGCTGTTTTCATTATGATGCTTTATTTATTTTTATTCATGTATTTATTTTTAGAATGGATACAGTGCAACAAAAATGCAAAGTTTGGGTATTAAATCAAATATTTGTATTGCAAAATATCAGATTATGAGAATGAAGAGCCTGCAAAATGTGCACATTTCAAATATTTTATTAGTTTAAAGTTTGAATGATCATAATGTGGGACGGAGTCAGGAGCAAGACGTCTTTCCACGTCTTGTTGAAATTTTATAGAAATGTTTCATCCTTCAAAACATTTTTTTTTATCATCTTCAAAATGATTTCTCATTTCAGTTGGCTCTCATTGTTGATACATTTCCATCCCTGTGATTATGAACTCATGAACATATGGATTCATTGTGCATTCATTCTTAATTCTCATCTACACACAGGACATTAAAACACACTTTCACTTCCTGCTAACCTTGCTCCGTCCTCGTCGTCCATCAGTCCCTAAACGATTCTGTTTTCCAACTTTTCGATCTAATTAAATTGCTGAGTGAGGGGATATTTTTTGGGCGGAGAAACAGCTTTCACTTCTTTTCACTTCTGTTCAAATTTTAATTTTCCCAGAATATTTCTCTCTTCTTTTTCCCTCCTCTCTCTCTTTCTCTTCCTCCCCCCCTCTGTTTCAGTCTCTCCATCACTCTCCTCCTCCTCCTGTTTTTCGCTGACTCAGTGGAAAGGTTGAGCAGTGACAGCCATCACCTCACACCGAGTCAGAGTGTGTGTGTGTGTGTGTGTGTGTGTGTGTGTGTGTGTGTGTGCGCCTCCAACACACACAGATTGAGATTGTATGCAGTGGATTGAAGGAGAAAGCATGTTCTGCATGTCTGTGTCTGTGTAGGTGAGACGCTGTGGGCTTTTCACTCTATAAATCAGGGCAGAGTCCGTCCAGAGCTGCATCATCCGAGAGACAAAACGAGAGAGAGAGAGAGAGAGAGAGAGAGAGAGAGAGAGAGAGAGAGAGAGAGAGAGAGAGGGGAGCAGTGTGTGTCTCTGGCGTCTGGAGCTGCTGCTGCTGAGATTCAACACAGTCAGCGTCTCTTCGGCTCAGCTTACCTACAGTATACCCACCTATACACACACACACACACACACACACACACACACACACACACACACACACACACACACACACAGCATGAACACAGCGTCCAGACAAACAGCCTGCAGACGATAGATTGTCATGCTTTTCAATAATTACCTGTTGTTGTCTTTTTGGACGACCAGACAGAACAGACCTCTGCCCCCCCCCATTAACCCCAAAACCACCAGGTGGTCATTTGTACCACTAAAGGGCAACAACAACAAAGTGCTGTTTGTTTGTTTGTTTGTTTGTCTGCAGGACTGAGGGAAAGCTTACCGCCCTAATCATGATGAAACTTGTTGTAAGAAAGCAGCGTGACCCCAAACATGGCTTCTCTTTGGTCCCATAGAAATTGCTCGTCTGGCACAAAAATCCTAAAAAAGTGTCTGGCTTCCATGTTTACATCTGGGTACGCAGCCTGATAGATTCCTGCAGTGAGTGTTTCTCTGCAGGAATCAGACCGGTAATCATGCTCATCCCGTCGACCTGACACAGATTAGAGGATAAAAAACCTTAAAGTTACAAAAACATCTTCCTTTCCGTTTGAGGTGTCGGCCTGTTGGGAAGCTTTTTAGACCACAGTGGAGAGTTTGCTGCATTTGATTTGATTGACAGATGCTGTTGTCCAATGGAAGGGACTATTTCAGCAGTGTTACAGTCATGTGCTGCCTTTGAAAAGCTCAGTGTGAACTCTGTAAGAGGGAGAGAAACAACAGGGCCGCACATCACTTGCAAGTTCAGCAATCAGAACACAATGTTTCACCTCCCTGCACACAGATCTTCAAAAAAGACGCTGCAGTACACGTGCCAGGCCAGTAGGGCGACGGTGTGACGATGAGCACACACTCTTCCTCCTTCAGACCGGTGAGGTGTACATTTAAGAACGTCTGTGTGGTCGGACGGCGAGGTGGTGACCCCAGAGTAAATTTTAAGAAAACGTCGACTGTGAGGGAACAGCACAAACAGAAGTCGGGAGTCCGCCATCGTTGTTGTAGTCCACTTACTTACTCGGGCATGGCTATTGACTGGAACAGTATCGCACATGCACGTGAAGTCTCTGGTTTTCAGAGGAGCAGCGGACTTCCAGCGTATTTTTGCAGTTTTTTAAAATATTGCACTCTGGAAACTGTCTGTGTTCAGTCGTGGTCATGACACGACGTGGTTGTCATGGAAACGGACAGCCAGAACATAACAACATTTTTTGCGTTTTTCATCTGAATTGTTGTCCCTGTAAACGTGGTCTTTGTTTGTTTCTTGGTTTGAAAAAAAAGATTGCAGCATTGCTCTGAATAGTCTCCTTTCAGGGCTTTAAAATGAGTTATGAGCATGTTAGACACAGTGTTTTAAAAGTGTTTTAAAAGTGTTTTAAAAGTGTTTTAAAAGTGTTTTAAAACGGGAACATATTCTTGGGATGTAGCCGAAAAGCTGCTCGGTTTAATAAGACTTAAAAAGTGACGACATGCTCAGAAATTCCAAAGAGGGTGGAGCTTATAAGTGGTCTATATATATATTTAATTAAAGGATAATGTCCATGTAAATGTTGGTATTTGATGTACCAGAGTTAGCTTGAAGCTAATGTTCCTCCCTCAGCTAGCTCCAGACACGATGATGAAGGTGGTCTGTGTTCATAAAGAGCTGGGTCTTTAGTTTTTTCTTAAAGGTGCAGAGGGAAAAAAAAAGTTTGCGATCCAAAATCTCGAGCAGATGAGGTGAGAAAGAGATGTTTTTATTGGTTACCTTTCAGACCTTTTCCATCCATCAGACCCCCCCCCCCCCCCCCTCTGCTCAGTACAGTAGAATCGTTCTCTCTCCCGGGGGGGCGTGTTCAGCTTCAAAAAGTTGTCACCCTGCGCAAAATGTAATCGACATTTTTTGATAAATCACCTGCGCGCTGTTAACGCTCACAGGGTATTAATAATTATTACTCCTGATCTGGTGATTGAGTTAGTGACCCCGGTGGCCAGGAGCCCTCGCAGAGCGGAGGGGGGGGGGGGGGGGGGGGGGGGGGGGCAGGGGGGCAGAGGGGGGGAGGGGGGGTCCCCACCACCACCACCACCACCACACCTTCCTGAGCCGGTCCCTCCTGCCTGACGCGCCACAGGAAAAGCAATTTGGCAGCGGTGACGCCGTACGGCTGCTGCTGCGACCCCTGAGCTCACAGGCCTCCAACACACACACACACACACACACACACACACACACACACACACACACACACACACACACACAGCCTGACACGCTGCATGCTGAGTAGACAAATTCAAAAACATGCTATCACAGGAGAAAATATGCCCAAACAGCAAATCTAAAGCGTGTCTGTGCTTTGAAAATACAGAAATAAACAAACCTAACAAACAAACAAATGAGAGCAGAGGGATGATGTGCTGATCTGTAAACAGGCAGGAGGAGCGTGTGTGTGTGTGTGTGTGTGTGTGTGTGTGTGTGTGTGTGTGTGTGTGTGTGTGAATCACAGAAAATGGGCCACATTTCACCTGAAACGTGCCATAAAGGGAAAATGAGCTCCAAATCTTCCTCTTCAAAGTGTTTAGTGCAGAAAAGCTGTTATCATCTGTGTCACACTGAAACTGTACGAGCGCTGGAGGGATTCTGTATTTATCGTGCATAAAAGTCGCTTCAGCTCGTTATTGTTCCCGTTGCCAAGAAGTCACTTAAAGACGATTTACTTCTCGTTATTTTATTTCTCATTGCCGGCCGGCGGTCACGAGGCGTTTTCACTGAGTCAACCTTTTTAACGAGAGCTCCAGTTCCTGCTGAATCTCTCAAACCACCACTATCACTTCCATTCATGTTTCACTTCCCCCATCTCGCTGTGTGTGTGTGTGTGTGTGTGTGTGTGTGTGTGTGTGTGTGTGTGTGTGTGTGTGTGTGTGTGTGTGTGTGTGTGTGTGTGTGTGTGTGTGTGTGTGTGTGTGTGTGTGTGTGTGATTCAGCGTTTCATCTAAATCATCCAGTCATTGTTTCTGTTTCCCTCTCACTGTGTCACAGGTCACTCAGGACTTCTCCTCTCGATGAGCGGTGGGATTGTGGCTGTGGTTTGTGGGCAGTACACACTCATGCAGGTTCACACACACTCAAACAGACACACGAGGGCTTGTGGACCAGATGTGTGTGTGTGTGTGTGTGTGTGTGTGTGTGTGTGTGTGTGCTGTAATGCAGTGGAGAGGACTGTCCTCAGTGGCAGTAGAGGGTCAATCGACAATCAATTATTCCACTCAGCCTGGACTGCAGCCATACCACAGAATCACTTCCTGCTCCACACACACACACACACACACACACACACACACACACACACACACACACACACACACACACACACACACACACACACACACCTCGCACCTGGTGGCCCGGGTTCAAGAAGCATACACAATAAAGACTAAAGGTTCACCCGGCTTCATGCAAAGTGACAAGAAGACAAACAATCTGACAACCCAGACTGAGGAAAGAGGAATAAAATCATTTCTTAAAGTATTTAAATAATTACAATAAAAATAGCGATGATAAAAAATAAAATATATAGGGGGATAGATGGCCTAGCGGTAAGGTCGCGCTCCATGTACTGAGGCTGTTGTCCTCCGAGCGAGGGGCCCGGGTTCAAGATTTAAAAAATAAACTGATGAAGTTACCAAAATCAGTCTCAACTGCTCTCATATCTGACAAACCGAGGGGCGTCCAAAACGGCCGTGTGAGGGGTCGCCTTCAAAGCGCCTACCTTCTCTGGTCCAAACAAATCCAGAGCATTCAGGAGCAGAATCTAAAGTTAGAAGGAGGACATACTGGCTGCTGCATTGTTGTCAGAGAAGGTTCTGACATAAACACTACCCTTCTTGTTGACTGAAGCTCATCGGGTCGCAGAATCGACCAGAAACACTTCTAATAGATTTTGTCAAAGGGGATTGAAACGAGAGCCACTGAGTCCTTCATTAGTCTGTGATAAATGTTTCCTTTTGTTTCACATTCTGTAAGATGAACTCTCTCTGGACTCTTAGATTCAGTGACATCACTCTGTAGTTTTTTAAAGTCTCATCAGAACTCACCGTCTAACGTCTTCCTCTGAGTGACTCGTCTTCGGTCCTGAGGGTGGATCTGATCTGCGTTAGCTCCGTGACAAACAGACTCTCACAGTCGACAGGGGAGTGCCAGTACCTCGCCGCCCGCTCCGCCCGCCCGCTGTCACGCACCCTGACACCCACTCTGCACCCGCAAAACGCCGCGCAGGCACTCCCAGTGGTAACGAGGGTGCAGCTGCAGAGTGGAAGTGACGGAGGTGTCACTGAGCCTGACACACACACTCAGGACCCAGAGGCAGACACACACTGTCTGGACTGGTGCTCATCCCCCCCCCCACCAAACTGACAGTGTGTGTGTGTGTGTGTGTGTGTGTGTGTGTGTGTGTGTGTGTGTGTGTGTGTGTGTGTGTGTGTGTGTGTGTGTGTGTGTGTTAACTTGTCACGTTTGTCTTCAGGAGAAAGGACAGACACACAACAGGACATCAGACTCGACTCCCACTCCATGAGATCTTAAAGCTAAAGGTCAGATGTTTCATTTCCTCCCTCTCCTCTTTGTGATCGACACCTTACCAGGTATCAGGTTCACCTTCATCTTTAGATTTTTAACACGTTCACATCAGGAATGAAATGGTGATTAACAAATGAGTAAAGCTTTATATGTAGCACTTTCCAAATGCTCACTGTCTAAGTGCTTTAACAGTAAAAACAAATGAACTAAAAACTTACGATCAGAAGTCACAACATCAGAGAAGGCAGAAAACAATCAGTGTTGTGTTTCTGTGAATGTTGTACCATGTTTGGTCCACACAACTTTCAGACACCACAACACTTGAAGGTCCCATATTGTCCTCATGTTCACCTTTCCTTCTGTCAGTCTGTCAAACCTCTAGAGCAGCTCTTAAACCTCCTTATTTATCTGATACTGACGACAGTAAAAACTCTCGTTTCACTCTCTTTTTTTGTGACAAAAACATCTCCTCCTTCACAACAGGGTCCTAAGTCTCTAACTAGACCAGTGGTATTCAGCATTGTTAGACTTAAGAGCCACATTGACCACAATCAAAAGACTTCTTTCTTTCCTAAAATATGTGTTGGAAACACAGTGACATGAGTTGCAAAGAATAATTTCTGCTGTTAATGTTTCCCTTTTTTAAATAATTACTTTGGATTTTTTTTTCTTCCAAGTAAGACCCAAATGAGCCACATGTGGCTCGAGAGCCTCGGGGTTGAGTATCATTGAACTAGACTCTTCTCCTCTGTCGCCCCCCGGTGGTGGAATGAACTTCCAAACTCCATGTGATCTGCAGAGTCCCTCTGCACCTTTAAGAAAAAGCTAAAGACCCAGCTCTTTCATGAATACCTACGACCTTCATGATATAGAAGATGATGATATTGAGGATGTTTTTGATGCTGATTAGAACTCTTTAAGAACAGCTGTTGATGTCATGCTTTGCCTCTGGTCACTTCCTGTCAGCACCTGTGTGTCCAATCAGACTTTGAGCTGTTTGTTTGCACTTCCTGACATTGTTTGTGTTGTACGTTCTCTCTGATGTTTGTCACTTTGGATAAAAGCGTCTGCTGAGTGAATTGTAGGATTGTAGATTCTTCAGATATGTGATGGATGGTTTCTTTTCCAAGTTAAGCCAAAGGTCACTAATAAATCTTTGACTCCCCTTGAAGGCTGAACGTACCATAAGACTACAGAAACATTTCTCGCTTTAGGATGAAGCGTAGATGATGGGGTGTCGATCTCTCGACTCTTTTCCAGTGAGGACCGCTTCAGTGTTGTGTACTTCTTCTTGACTTGGAGAAAGTTTGGTGTGAAACTCCTAAAAAGTTTTCCTCAATAAAGAATGTCAAATGAAAGTCTCCCCGCAGAGAGAGAGCGTCGTCTCATTCAGTATCTGACAGACTGTCAGAGTGACAGAAAAGACGACGGTACAACATCGCCTTTCTTCTGCGATGTAAAAACTTAAACTGGGGTACACTCAAAAAGCATGTCCTCATTTAGCCCGTTAAATACGGAGCAGAGGAAGGAATCGCTCTGCGGGAAGAGAAACGACGAGGACAAAAAAAAAACAGAATGAAGAAGTGTTTTGTGGTCGACGGAGTGCAGACTCAGCGCTGCCGCCGGCGTGCGGGAGGAGACGGAGACAGAGTGCTGAAACTGTCATGGCAGCCGGCGCTCGCTGACAGAGTAGGTGTGAGGCGTCGCAGAGAAGAAGGGAGGAAAGAAACAGAGAGAGAAACTGAAGAGAGGAGCTGCTTGTCTGACATGTCGCCTTTTCATTTAGAGGTATTTTTTTTGTGGTGAGACGTGTTGGCAGTTTGGGGCCAGCTGTTCCACTCCTCCTCCCGTCTCGCGGTCTCCTCGCTAACTGATACGGCGCTCTGCCGTCATGTTGTTGTTGTTGTTGTGGTGGTTGCTGCTGCGCGTACAGCTCCTTATTGTTCTGTGTTGTTTTCACTGTTTCTTGGTCAAATGCATTCACACCTTTTAAGTGTAGGAGTACATTCAAGTTCTGGTTCTTTCTTTGTCGGTCACTCAAAGCTCAGATCGTCTTCTTCATGTACTCTCTTTAAAATCTCAGAGCTGAAAAACTTCTTCTCCCTCCATAATCTTCCTCTGGATTGATGGAAATGTTCCATTTCACACACACAAAGGGAGGCATATTATTGGTCCTGTATTACAAGTTTAAATTTTCTCTTGTTTGAATACAAAGTCAGCATGCTCACACACCACATCAGTAAACACACAAAGTTCTGCATGCTAATCTCATTTACAGAAACACTATACGCAGACATGCATCCACACATCTCATAGGGCGTTCACACTCGCAGAAAACTCCTGAAAAACTCCTGTGTGAACGCAAACAGATGCATTTTGTCACTCTGACTCTTCACCTGGAGTTCCTTCTGTCAGACCCTCTCGTATTTTTTCTGCAGCGAGTCGGAGCTGATGTGAGAACGCAGCAGGATACTCTCCAGAGAATTCACCTCGAGCCAATAGGAGGGGGGAGTGAAGTTTACATCCTGTGAGTGTCTGCACGCGACCTGCACATAATGAACCTGCTGCATTATTACTTCTGTTCGTCAGCATGTTGTTCTCAACTCTTTTGTTGATGTTTTTTTATTCCGTTGAACTACACAGAATTAGTATTTCATCCTGTTCTCGTTCCCACGGCTCGTAACCCTGCCTCTTGTTACAGCCCACACACAAAAACGTATTTTTCAATTTTTTTTGCTGATGTTGACGCTGTGAGAGTTCCCACAGATGACGACAAATAATAAAATGTGAGTAAAAAATGTATTTACTGTGGCTGTGCTTCATGACGCTCGGCGTTCCTCAGGGTTTCCTCCACACAACAGGAGACTGAATCGTTGATATTAAACATATGATTTTAAATGAATGAATGTCTTTTATTTTGGTCATTCATTAAAGAATAGCAAGAGTCAAAAATATTTATGTAAATAGTCCACTTACAGAAACCAAAACACAAAAACTTCACATGTTTACACTTGTCCATTTCACACAAAAAATTCAAACAATCAAAATGACCAAAAAAAGGAATACGCTGAAGCCTCAAGCCTTATTTCTGCCCATCCTGTAAAATCCTTCATACTATATAAGTCAGTGCAGCCCAGATGTTCATCTCTCAACACACCTGACAGGATAGACCTTCAAAAAAATCTGGACTTTGTGTAGTTTTATAGGAAGGGGGGGAATCAGGTCCTAAAGCGTCCCGTTAATCTCTCAGTGAGGAGCAAATGAACTTCCAAACTCCCTCTGCACCTTTAAGAAAAAGCTAAAGACCCAGCTCTTTCATGAATACCTACTAACTTAATGATGATGGTCTCCATATTATTGATGATGATGATGGTGATGACGATGGTTTTTGTTTGATAATGACGACTTATAAGATGGTTTCTATACTGATTAGAGCTCTCAAGAACTGCCCTCAATGTTGTGCTTTGCCTCTGGTCACTTCCTGTCAGCACCTGTGTGTCCAATCAGACTCAAAGCTGATTGTTTGCTCTTACTCACATTGTTCTCTTTTTTCTAGATCCTTGCTTGTGTTGTTCTTACTCTCTGATGTACGTCACTTTGGATAAAAGAGTCTGATAAGTGAATTGTAGAATTGTAGAATTGTAGAATTGTCAAAGTGACAGTATTTGACGACACATGTTGACCCGCACACGCTGACATTGGTTGGACGACGCCGACAAAACAAAGTAAACCATGTCGTTTATGAGACAAACACAGAGGAGGAATAATCAGAGGAACAACCTCTCCTCTCCTGGTGTTGTGCTGTGGTCGTCTCGCTGTACATCGGGCTCTTTATGTTGACTCCACCACCTGTGATTCTCTGGGGGGGGGGGGGGATCAGCAACCGAGCATGGTGACATTCACACGCAATCAGCCTGATGAGCGGCTGGACTCACATTAACACACACACACACACACACACACATTAACACACACACACACACACACACACATTAACACACACACACACACACACACACACACACACACAGCCAGCCTGCAGGTCTCGGTCACACAGGCCTCCATGAATAAGTCATCCTCCACACTCCACTCACCTGCTCCTGTTTACACCCATTAAATTTGCAAGACCTTTATTAAGATTTCAGGGCGGACGTCGGGTTATCGTCAGAAAAACAGAACGTACCCTGCTGCTGGTTTCATTTCAGCTAAAAATCACGACTCTTGTTTGAGCGTCTCGGTTGTGAATCTGTTGTTTACCGGTTAGTGCTGAAGTGTTCTTAAGATGATGGGAAAGTGAAAATCTCTGACGAGGCAGAACTGCGGGTCTGGGGTGGAGTTCAATATTCAGAGAAAAAGTGACATTTCTTCAAACTTTCTGTTTCTGATCATTTACACTTTCACTTCTTGTAATCTGCAGAAAGGGGAAGACATTAATCATATCTACTGCAAAAGAATTAAAACTTCCCTTAAAGCAACTCACCAGATTTTACTGACACCCAAAAGATGAAGTTTCACATCCTTATCCTTCTCTCATGCCCTCCAAACAGTGAGTCTTCAAAAAGACTAAATGCTGACTCATGTTTACTTACTCAATGTTCTATTATTCTTGTCTTTGACCTAAGAGGTCTATTTGTTTATAGGAAGGATTTTTGAATGTTTCTGGGGAAAAAAATAAAAATGTTGACTGCATGTCTTGAACTTACTTGAATGAAAATATATCTATTTGATATTCAAACTCTGGGTCTCCTGCAGGGTCTCCTGCAGCCTGAAACATTAGTTGGGTTGGCATTACGATCCGACCTTTCAGTGTTTTCACACGGTCCTAGTTGGACCGTCGGTGAGCGGTCGTCGCCCTAGTTTTTGCGGTGTGTCCGTCGCTACCTGTCGGCCTTTTTTTTGGTTTTTGTTGAGAGGAATCTCTCTGATTGGCTGTTGGGAGGTTTCATTTCTCTCCAGCCCTCCTCTCAGGTTCAGTAAAGCCTCTTGAGCATGTCTCTGTAGTATCCATGCTTTCACCCATTAGTGCGGTTTCTCTTTATTTGTCTCCTCCGCCTCTTCTTTTCTTTTTCCACTAAAAGACCAAGAACTTACAACGCCAGCGCCATTTTCAACTTTTTATCAGACATTATTCTCCATTAGTAGACGACCTATAATACGAGTGGTGAGCGACAGCGGTGTGATCGTATCATAACAACGGACTACCGCCCCCTGCTGGCATGGAGAGTTATTTCCTCTCTTTGCGATGTGTTCAAGTGCAACTTTTTGGCAAAGACAAACGGTGACCTGAGTAATTCTTTGCCTTCTGCTTGGTGTGTCAGCTCCCAGTCTGTTATTTCAGCTAAAGATTTGGAGCTGAATGGTTTTATTGTCTTTTATTTAAGAACATTAATGTTTTTCTATCAGCTGAGTATGAAGTTGGTTTTGAAGTGAAGGAATGGAAAGCTTCCTCCGCCTCTGGATTCTGTTGACTTTGTCCACAGAGCAGAAGGACGAGTCACATCTGCAGCCTGTCAGGTTGCGCCGGGCTGAAGCCGAGGTTGAAATGTCCCACAGAGCTCGTCCCGCTCCGTCCCGCTCCTCTGAACGACAGAGCAGCGGTGCGTTTGGATAAAACCTTCACGATTTGCGTCCAAAGTAGAGGGGAAGGGGAGATATTCATCAAACCTGTCAGGAGGGGAGCGGCTGGGGAATCCCCCCCGGAGAGGGGAGCTCACCCTGCTCCTGATGAGACAGATTCATCTTCCACTTCCTGTCAGAGCGCCGGAACCTCCACGCTGCTGAGAGCGATGAGTGACAGCGGTGGGGAATCCAGAGTGGAGATGTGGGGATGGACTGAGGGGCGGAGCGCGCAGGGCGGAGCGCGCAGGGCGGAGGAGAGGACGATGTGAAAGGGAAGGAAATGCAGAAGTGTTCTTTAAGTCACTTAAGGAAGGAAATGGTTTCTGATTTGTTTTCTGTAAGTTAGGGGACCAACAGAGGGAGAACTTTGAGGATTGAATTCACATGCAACATCCACTGAAAAGTCAAAGGTACGACACTATGGACCTAAAAAAGTAAGAATTTAGGTCTATGAAAGCTTCCCTTACACTGTTAATAATCAACAGTGGAGAAACAAATTCAGGCTGAAATTTCCTCTTTTACTTTGAAATTACCTCTTTTAAATTGCCAAAATAAAAGCACACAGAAGCTCCACACTTCTCCACACCTGAGTCAAAGAACATCAGTAACATCTGCCGCTGTCTCCACGTCATAATGTTGTATTTAATCTTCATTTTTTTAACCAGTAAGAATGTTAAGTTAAATCTTTAATGTATAAATCTCTTCTTATTCTTATTTTTTTTATGTTTTAAGTGATTATTTTCTATGTATCTATTCTTATATTGTTTTATTTGCTCTTATTTGCTGCTGTAACACCACAATTTCCCAGTTTGGGATCAATAAAGTAATTCTATTCTATTCTATTCTATTCTATTCTATTCTATATACGTGAATAGGACAGATGAAGAAACGGGTTAAATCCAATAAAATCTCCTGTAAGATGAGATCAATTTGAAACATTACCATTCATTTTTTAACGCTGATTAAAGGCACTTTGCTTCTTACACAACCACGTCATCGTGTCCAAACACAGAAGAAAGAACCATCAATCACATTTTTTTTTCCAATTCCAGATTTATGGCTTTTTTTTTTTTTTTTTTTAAAGAAGCAAAGGATTTTCTGGCACAACTTCACCAACAAGGTGCATGAAGGTCAAAGAGCTCCAGCAACACTTTAGTCTGAAGATCAACTTTATGATCAAATTAGACCGACGCGTTTCGGTTTGCAGCCTTCATCAGGGTCATGTTTTTTTAATAAATAGATAAATAGATAGATACTTTATTGATCCTGAGGGAAATTCAAAAAAATCCAAGTCATTGAGGATCTGGTGACTTTTGCACAGCACTGATTTCCACTCCAACCTCCAACTCCACACACACACACACACACACACACACACACACACACACACACACACACACACACACATTGCGCACATTCATTTTGTTTGCTGTGTGGTTGATATAAATTGTGAGAACATGTTATTATTGAAATTGCATTGCTGTTTTGTTTGAATGTTTTGTGGCTCTTGCTGGACTCATATTTTGTGCAGGTTGACTATTTTTGTTTTTGCATTTACTGTCATTTGTCAGACTTGACTCTGACCGGCACCCCACATTAAAACCTTGTCAAACCCGTTACAAGTTACAGCCTTTAAAACACCAAAGAGAAGACGATAAATTGAGAAGTTTAAACAGTTGTCTTAAAGAACGTTTGGTTGGATGGTCAGTAGCTCAGTCTGGGTTGGGAACTGGAGGGTAGCCAGTTCGAGTCTTCTTCTTCTTCTTTCCAAATGCAACTTTTTAGAACAGTTGTTACTCGTTTCTTCAGCAGCCGATCATCAGACCCATCCATGGGTAGCCTTTAGGTGCAGTGGTTCTCAACTGGTGGGTCGGGACCAGAACGTGGGTCATGGAGCTTTTTTTAAGTTGGTCTGGGAAACATTATTTAGTTCTCTTTTTTCCGTCTCTTTGTTCTGTTGGAGAGAGATGTGGGTCTCGATCTCTCATTAAGGAGTTGATGTTTGGTCCTGAGGCTGTACTGGTTGAGGAGAACCACAGAGTTAGAGTATTTAGAGGATTGGTATGCACTCCAAATATAACTCATAAGAAGACGCATGTTTGGGCTCAAATTCGGCCTGACTTGTACAACTGAAAAATCGGTTCAAAATCGTTAAATCAACAGTTTGGACTGAACCAAAAAAAGATGCTTTATATTTATTAGTGAGAGAAGTAATAAACTGTACTTTTTTTTACACACACACACACACACACACACACACACACACACACACACACACACACACACACACAGTTTATGTACGTGTGTGTGAGGGCGTGTCCTCGCTGACGGGTTAATAATCAGTCTCTGCGGCGCTCTGATACTGCATGTCATAAGACCAGCTCTGATGAAATATTCATGAAGCATGCAGCGGCTGTGTGTGTGTGTGTGTGTGTGTGTGTGTGTGTGTGTGTGTGGATGGGGTGGCTGGGATGGGACGGGGGTGTCGGTGCACTCAGTGGGAGGTCAGCTTCAGGAGAGAGTTACCAAGGAGATGGCTCTCACTCCAGCCGGGCGGAGTGACACACAAACACGCTGCATTCATAAAACTGAGGGTTTGTATCAACAGTGTTTTTTTAAATTAATAACTACAGCTAACACCCCCCCCCCCCCCTCACCTACACACACACACACACACACAACAACATATCTATGTTCACATGAGTTCAGGCTCTGCCTCCTTGGACGGGTTCAGTTTGAGGAGATTCTGAAGGTTAGTCAGTCTATAAACTCTCCTGGACTTTTCTCTTCAGATCTTCTTCAGTCTCAAACAAACGACGGCTCATCATGCTTTGAGTCAGTCTGACCAAATGAAGTCACAAGCGTCTATTCTAGGTGTGCAAAATGTGTACCAAGCGTACTCGGATCCAGGCCGGGGTATCCTGATAGAAAACACACAAAAATACATTTTCTCAGACGGAGAGTTTTCTAGAAAATTCTCTTGTAATCATCCTCCAACCAGCTTCCTCTTCAGGTGTGTTTCAGGTGCTTTGTTTATCTCAACCTCACGCTGCGTTCACTTTGTTGAAAGCGTAAACGTTCACTGCTTGAAATAAAACAACAACAAAGACTGAAACTTCCCGGGATGTCATCAGAACGTCAGCAGGCCTTTTCTCTTCCTTCATCCAATTAGGAGTTTATTTCCCATGATGCTTATTGTGCTGTGACTCAGAGTCCACAGAGACTGTGTGTGTGTGTGTGTGTGTGTGTGTGTGTGTGTGTGTGTGTGTGTGTGTGTCAGTCTGATCTCTGAGGAGGAAATGCACGCTCAGCAGGCATTAAACCCGAGGGAGAAAGACGGGATGAGACGGGGGAGAGGGGAAAGAAAAAGAAAGATAATAAAGTAAATAGATGGAGAATAGTTTGTTCAGAGTGTTTTAACATTTAAATTCTCTTTACCCCCCGCTGTGAATATTCATCCAGCCTCTGTGCTGCTTAATAAATCATCGTAACCATGACTTTCACCTGTCCAATTATGACTCTTTTGGTTTTGGAACACAACTTTTCTGCTTCTCTAAGCTCGTCCGGCTGTCAGACGCAGGAATAAGTCACTAGAAATGGCATTTTGTGTGCCGCTATTTTTAGCTGTTGTGGCCTGAAAACTGGGACACCGGGAAAAAACTCTGATTACCAACAATTGAACAGAAACATTTAAAGAATGATTTTTGTTAACAGTCACACATGAACAGATGTTAACTTTCCACTGATGTCTGAAGGCTTCGAGGTGTGTCAGTCAGACGTCTCGATGTCCTTTATGTGCTCATCAAACCTTTTCCTTTTGATTTTCTTTTTTTAATTTGATCATTTTGGAGCCTTTTTGCCTTTTCTGAATAGGACAGCTGTCAAAACTCCCCAAACTACAAATTAACCACAAACAGGAACAAACCTCTTCATATCAAAGTCCGGTCCCAAGTCATTAGAATAATCCCCAGAACCAAAAACTTTTACAACACAAATAAAAAAGAAAAGCTCAAAACATTTCATAGCAAAGCAGAAATGACTTAAATAAATAAGAAGTATATATTTTACAGAGCACCAAAGAGCTTAATCGTTATGATAAAATGTCGCTGTAACCCGTTTATTTAATAGAAATAAGATTCCAGATGTAACGCTGGAGGATCAGGAGGGAATCTCAAAGCAGCAGAAGAAGAAGAAGAAGAAGAAGCAGGAAACATGTGGAGAGTGATCAACACAGAGATGAAATGTTGCCAGACCACTCACTGAATTATTCACGTCTCCCTTTTCCGCACCTGTCATTTCACCTTTACGTTCCCCTCTCTCTTAATCTCCTCACTTTCCCCTTCGGTTCGGTACCCTGCTGCAGCTCCCTGCGACCCGCTCAGTGTTTGTTGGTGTGTTATCAACAGAAACTTTAACTTTCTGTTACCTTCACTAACCCGACCTAACCTTCTGTTTCATAGATTCAGTCTGTGGATTTAAATGTGAGTGGAGCATCGTCCCTTAGTGTGGCAGCTCTGTGATGGACAGGTGACTCCTAATGGGGACAGTCCATTCCTGCCCCCTCCGTTGTCTTGAATTATTGAAGGCGGGGCTAAATCCAGGTGAGCTAAACACTCTCTCATTTTCCACCTCTTACCTCAGCGTATCTCACATATAAGTTTAATCGAGTTATGGCGTCAGTATCGAAGCTTCTTTAAGCGTAAATTTGAGAATCATCATTTTTCATCACCAAGTTTTTGGATGAAGATGATTTTAATGTGCACTTCATGCCTTCCTCACGCAGCCCAGAGATCACTGAGGGCGGGGTCTGTCACCTGTCAGCACTTTGGAAAGAGAGGCAAGACATGACCTAAAAAGAACGACCCGGGAGAAGCTATGTGTGATTAGAGAGAATCACAGTATCAATAAAAGAGCTAATGACAGAAAACATGATGCAGCAGCTGAATTACAGTGAGATCGTACTGGGCGCGTTCAGACGGTCTATGATCGTGCACCGATCATTTGAAATAAACGTCACCCCCCCCCCCCACTCACTCCAGGTGAATTCTCCTGATTATATCCTGCTGCGTTCTCACATCAGCTCACTCTGACTTTCTGCAGAATAAATACGAGGAGGCTGGAGGAGAAACTCTGGATAAAACCAGAGCGGAAAAAATATTTTGTTTGTGTTCATCACAAAAACTTGAGGAGTTTTTCAGGACTTTTGTGCAAGTATGAAATCACTATTGTTTTTTTAAAGATTTATTTTTGGGCTTTTTGGGCCTTTATTCCAGACATTGGACAGAGGATAGAGTCGGAAGCCAGAGAGAGAGAGAGAGAGAGAGAGAGAGAGAGAGAGAGAGAGGGAGAGAGAGAGAGAGAGAGAGAGAGAAAGTGGGGAATGACGTGCAGGAAAGGAGCCACAGGCTGGATTTGAACCTTGAGTTCTTATTGGCTCAAAAATTTGAACCCCAATAGCTGCCGTTACCCGAGATCCTTTTGCACCGTTTGCTAGAAAAACATGCAAATAGAAAAGTCAAAGAAAGAGAAATTATACAAATCAGCTGCAGGATGTGATGCAACACGTCTACAGTTCAATAAAAGATGGACAAACTAACACATTAAAAACACTAAACTCAAAATTAGAATGTTCATTCCTTTAGTGATCAAGGGAATCTAGGGAGCAGCAGTGGGCTCTTCCCTCTCGTTCCTCTCGTCCCCCTCGTTCCTCTCGTCCCCCTCGTTCCTCTCTTCCCTCTCCTCCCTCTCTTCCCTCTCCTCCCTCTCTTCCCTCTCCTCCCTCTCTTCCCCCTCGTTCCTCTCGTCCCCCTCGTTCCTCTCTTCCATCTCCTCCCTCTCTTCCCTCTCCTCCCTCTCTTCCCTCTCCTCCCTCTCTTCCCTCTCTTCCCCCTTGTTCCTCTCTTCCCTCTCCTCCCTCTCCTCCCCCTCGTTCCTCTCTTCCCTCTCCTCCCTCTCTTCCCTCTCGTTCCTCTCTTCCCCCTCGTTCCTCTCTTCCCTCTCCTCCCTCTCTTCCCCCTCGTTCCTCTCTTCCCTCTCTTCCCTCTCTTCCCTCTCTTCCCCCTTGTTCCTCTCTTCCCTCTCCTCCCTCTCCTCCCCCTCGTTCCTCTCTTCCCTCTCCTCCCTCTCTTCCCTCTCCTCCCTCTCTTCCCTCTCGTTCCTCTCGTCCCCCTCGTTCCTCTCTTCCCTCTCCTCCCTCTCTTCCCCCTTGTTCCTCTCTTCCCTCTCCTCCCTCTCTTCCCTCTCGTTCCTCTCTTCCCCCTCGTTCCTCTCTTCCCTCTCCTCCCTCTCTTCCCCCTCGTTCCTCTCTTCCCTCTCTTCCCTCTCTTCCCTCTCTTCCCCCTTGTTCCTCTCTTCCCTCTCCTCCCTCTCCTCCCCCTCGTTCCTCTCTTCCCTCTCCTCCCTCTCTTCCCTCTCCTCCCTCTCTTCCCTCTCGTTCCTCTCGTCCCCCTCGTTCCTCTCTTCCCTCTCCTCCCTCTCCTCCCCCTCGTTCCTCTCTTCCCTCTCCTCCCTCTCTTCCCTCTCCTCCCTCTCTTCCCTCTCTTCCCTCTCCTCCCTCTCTTCCCTCTCGTTCCTCTCCTCCCTCTCTTCCCCCTCGTTCCTCTCGTCCCCCTCGTTCCTCTCTTCCCCCTCGTTCCTCTCGTCCCCCTCGTTCCTCTCTTCCCTCTCGTTCCTCTCTTCCCTCTCGTTCCTCTCGTTCCTCTCGTCCCCCTCGTTCCTCTCTTCCCTCTCCTCCCTCTCTTCCCCCTTCAGTCTGACTCCTGTGTGTTAACATGCACGGGTCATAATCAAGCCTTTCTGTGAAAAGCTGCACATGTCAGCAAACTCAGGATCTCATCAATATTAATCAGAGTTGGCCGGAGAATGCATAAGCATTCATTAGGGCTCATAAAAACTAATCATGGGGCAGCATCTAAGGTCACAGGACGCACACTCCTGCACCACAACACGCTGGACCGAGATCACTACGGGGGGAACACTCGATGGGTCCAGTATCAAGACTTCAGGCTGCAGACAACTTCTCCAGCAAGGGCCCGGATACTCGCTGTGGTGATTTCCAAAAGATGGATGGATTGAGAACAGCAGGATGAGAGGAAGGACCACGACATCAAGATCCTTATTTTCACATATTCAACATTCAGCCTCTCCTTCTGGCCCCCGAATTCTCAAAGTTAAACGAGAGATGAACAAGTTTGAGCGATGAAACTTCTCGTGTGCATGTTTGCAAAAAAAAATAAAAAATCCAGATTCCGCCTTCACATGTAACATCGCTTCGGCCTGCGGCGAAACCACACACACACACCGAGGCGTTGATGTGCACATGAAGGAGCTCAGCGAGAGTGTTAATGTGAGCACTTATGTCAGAGTAAACTTTCAAGAAATGGAGGAGAGTTTCAAGTTCAGTTATGCCCTCAGAGCTGGGTATCTAAACTGGACAGACCTTGTGTCAGCAGGTTGGTTTAAGAGAGAACACACACACACACACACACACACACACACACACACACACACACACACACACACACACACACACACACACACACACACACACACACACACACACACACACATGAACACACACACACGAGGAGAGGCTGAGCAAACAAACATCAGCAGCACATAAACAGGTGTAATCAAACGCGCAAAGTGCTGAAGAGGGTGGAATCTGTGACGTGCATGATAAAAGGAGCCTTTGAGCGGACGCTGAAGACCAGAGAAGAAAAACAGAAGAAGAAGAAGAAGAAGAAGAAGAAGAGGAGGAGGAGGAGGCCTTGGCCCCGAGGCTTGTTAGTTTGTGTCTCTAACAGCAGTTTGTTTGAACCTCCGCGTCGCCTGTTTTTCTTATTGACAGCTTCTCCTTCATCAACCTGCCCGGCTGTGGGGCTACAGAGGGTGTGTGTGTGTGTGTGTGTGTGTGTGGGGATGGGGGGGGGGGCACAGGGAGCTCCCAGGCAGGGAGGCGGCCCAACACACTCCGCCCCTCCCGTCAGAGGTGGACGCTGCAGCTAAAGCGCTGATAGTTAGCTAGCACAGCTCCCCTTTGTGCTGAAGCCTAAGGTTTAAAATGCTGCGTCTGCCCCCGACACACACACACACACACACACACACACACACACACACACACACACACCTCAGCAAAAACACACACTCAGCCGTCGATACACAACCGTCACCTGGCGCTATGGAAACCAGCGAGGAAAAGTGTACACAACACACACACGAGCCTGAGCTAACACACGTGCAGCCGCCGCCAGCGCTGTGTGACATCACCTGGACCCAGAGGTGCCTCCCTCAGCTCTTCTATATGCACCGGCCTGATCCGTCTTTCTCACACACACACACGCACGCACACACACACACACGCACACACACACACACACACACACACACACACACACACACACACACACACACACACACACACAAGACCTCTAGTCATGATGTACACTCTCAGAGGACGCCGCCCCCCTCAGCAGCACTGATGCGGTCATCAGGAGGGTCATTAATTGTGGCGTCCCTCAGGGGGCACTCCGAGGCAGGATGGGGAAGCTGTGTGTGTTTAAGAGTGTGTGTGTGTGTGTGTGTGTGTGTCGTGCCTCTACCTTTGCGAGGACTGACCTAAGTTTCACACCTTGAGAAAAAGGACATTTTGTCGAGTACGGACGTTTGGGTGAAATTTCATCACAATTTTTCAACTGAAGGACATTTTTAAAAAGTAGAACTTTTTCCAAAAAAGAAAAAAACACTTTTGCAAAGTTCATGTAGGAAATGAGAGGACTGTTTTTTTCTAAAAGAGTAACCAACTTTATCAGAGTAGTTTTTTTACTCAAACAAAGGACCTTTGTGGAGAGTGACGACACTTTTGTGAGTTTTGAAAGTTCTTTGCGCTGGTCAAACTGAAGAGATTTTCCAAGTTGAACTTTGTGAGGACTCAAAGAGTTGGTGTCCTTAAATGTTTTTAAATCTAAAATGAAAAACTTGTAAGCAGATTCTACTGGATGTCGATGTTTTAAGCCTGACTGCTTGAACTACTGACTCCCAGATTTGTTTTTTCTCTTTTAATGCAAATTTGAGTGTGTTTGTAAATCGTACTTTGCCTCCCTTTAAGTCTCAGTCTGTAACTTTGTGTTTGTGCTGCTGACTCTCTCTGCCATGCAGGATCTCCCTTGGAAAAAGGATTCTTAATCTGAATGGAAACAGCCTGGTTCAATAAAGGTGATATAAAATAAAACTTTATGTGGAACCTGTGCAGTAGTAGGCTTACCTGCTCAACCTGACTAAAATACTAATCTGCCCTAAGGTGTGTAGGGGATGACCTGCAGCAAAGGGCCGGGGTTATATTCCATCCCACAGTCGCTGGGACAAGGACTACAGCTTCTGTACGTGGGACACCCGACATAACCCGCCAGGCTATCAGCTAACATTCATGCATTTTGCAAAATGAAATTGTTTTTACCAAGAAAGGACATAAAATTATATAATGGTTAAAAAAAAAGAGTGAGAATCTTTTAAAAGTTCAGAACTAGAACTCCTTGACAAAATAAACTCTTATAAAAGTGAGTATATGGTAAATAGGACTTGAGCTTGTATATTTATTTTCTAGTCTTCTGACTACTCAAAGCTCTTTTACACCGCAGGTCACACCTACACATTCACACACTGATAGTAGAGGCTGCTGTGTAAAGAGTCCATCAGTATTAACTCATCCATTCACACACTGATGGTAGATGCCGCTGTGTAAAGAGTCCATCAGTATTAACTCATCCATTCACACACATTCACACCCTGATGGTAGAGGCCGCTGAGTAAAGAGTCCATCAGTATTAACTCATCCATTCACACACTGATGGTAGAGGCTGCTGTGTAAAGAGTCCATCAGTATTAACTCATCCATTCACACCCTGATGGTAGAGGCCGCTGAGTAAAGAGTCCATCAGTATTAACTCATCCATTCACACCCTGATGGTAGAGGCTGCTGAGTAAAGAGTCCATCAGTATTAACTCATCCATTCACACCCTGATGGTAGAGGCCGCTGTGTAAAGAGTCCATCAGTATTAACTCATCCATTCACACACTGATGGTAGAGGCCGCTGAGTAAAGAGTCCATCAGTATTAACTCATCCATTCACACACATTCACACACTGATGGTAGAGGCCGCTGTGTAAAGAGTCCATCAGTATTCCATTCATACACCGCCGACGAAGCAGAGGGAGCAATTTAGGGTTAAGTGTCTTGCCTAAGGACACATCGGACATGTGGCTGCAGGAGCTGGGAATCGAACCCTTCGACCTTCCAGTTGAGAGACTGCAGACTCTACCAACAGAGACACAGCTGTAAACAGTATGAAGTCAGGAAAATATGAGGACATTTATGAACTTGGTTTGAGGTTTAAATGATGTCTGAATGGAGGATTACGGTCGTCCAGAGTGTAGACTCACACAGATATGTGTGTGTGTGTTCACATACAGTGTGTGTGTGTGTGTGTGTGTGTGTGTGTGTGTGTGTGTGTGTGTGTGTGTGTGTGTGTGTGTGTGTGTGTGTGTGTGTGTGTGTGTGTGTGTGTGTGTGTGTGTGTGTGTGTGTGTGTGTGTGTGTGTGTGTGTGTGTGTGTGTGTGTGAGTGAGGGGTGCCGATGCTACATCTGGTGCGGGGCAGATACTTGCTGGTTTAGCATTTTAGCATGCTGCAGCTTGCATTGTGTGCACATGCATGGAGTGTTTCTCTGATTGTTTTTGTGTGTGCATGTAAGTTAATGAACATTCAGCTTTTTAATTTAATAATAACAAACCTAGTAAAACAATTTAAATCATGTTTATTATGATGCACATTCAAAGAGGTCATTCACAAAGGATTGAAATGAAGAAAAAATAAATCTGTTAGTGAAAAACTTCAATTGGGAATTAATTAATTTAGCTTGTGCACACTTGTGATAGTTTGTGGTTAAATCACAACAAACGGGTTTCTAAACAGCAGAATGTTCTCCCTCTTGATGCCTCTGTTTGCTCTTTTCCCCGAGTGTCTGCGTGTCTGTTTCTGTGTGACAGTGAAATAGTGCTCGTGTGTTGTGCTGTAAATCCGCCTCTGTTTGTCTGGTTTCTCCCTCATTAGTGCGAGAGAGTTAACGTTAGCACAAGTGTCCTGCGCTGGACCGTGAGATTAGTAATTAACGCCGAGTCTAACGAAGGGGGAAAAAAACAAACACCTCGACAAAGTCCGACCATCAAGCAGCCGGACCTGCTGACGGAGACAAACTTATCCACTGACACTTTCAAAACTCAGCCCGGGGTGTGTGTGTGTGTGTGTGTGTGTGTGTGTGTGTGTGTGTGTGTGTGTGTGTGTGTGTGTGTGTGTGCGTGTGCGTGTGCGTGTGCGTGTGCGTGTGCGTGTGCGTGTGCGTGTGCGTGTGTGTGTGTGTTTGTGTGTGTTATCATATGAAGAAGACAACAACAAAGAGGACAGAATATCCTGACTCCGCCCCCTTTTGTTTCTCTTCAACTTTCATTTCAAATGTAATCAAGATAGCGGCGTTTTCAGTCAATCACACACTCTTTCTCTAAATCGGGGGGACATTTCTCCTCGATTGGTTCTCCAGCCCCCCCCCCCCACCCCCCCCAAACCCGCTCGGCCTCTTCCAACCTCTTCCCCGCGTGGCTTACAGAAAATCCCAGAAATCCAAGCGGATGGAAGCTCTCCGTGGTTAATGATGTCACAGGCTGATCCATTCCTGTGTCCGCCACGCTCCCGCTCAAATCCCCCCCACAATTCCCATGTGTGCTCCATGATAAGTCCCATCATGCCTTTCTGCTGACCCCTCCTCGGCCCCCTTATTCATTTCGGCCTGTCTCATCCAGAGCCCCCGGATTTGGGCGAAACTGGAGGCGGGTTTGAAAGGGTTAATAGGAAGCTAAGAGGTAGGAAACGATGGAGGGAGGAGGAGACAGGAGACGATTAGTTCACCTTGGAATGAAAATGTTGAAAAGAGGAAGCAAAAGGAAACAGGAGATGTCCTCCTTTCTGCACAAAGCTCCTTTAATATCCCAGCTGTGGTGTTAGAGGGGGAGGAGCCTCAGAGCTGTGAACTCCTGCTTATGAATCAGACCGTCTAACATGGGAGAGGTGTTCAATAAAATCCTAAAGTGTAATACGTTGATGTCAGAAAGATTTGTAGTGAATAGTGAACTGTCCTGATTTTGTTATATTGTTGGAAGATTGTTATAAATTTTCAATAAAGAGTATTCAAAAAAAAAAAAAAAACATAAAGGGGCTGTGGCTCAGCTGGTAGAGTCGGTCGTCTCTCAATCTGAAGGTCGAGCTCCTGCAGCCACATGTCCAATGTGTCCATGGGCAAGACACTTAACCCCAAGATGCTCCCACTGCTTCGGTGGTGGTGTATGAATATGTATGAATGGATGAGTTAATACTGATGGACTCTTTACACAGCGGCCTCTACCATCAGCGTGTGAATGTGTATGAATGGATGAGTTAATACTGATGGACTCTTTACTCAGCGGCCTCTACCATCAGTGTGTGAATGTGTATGAATGGATGAGTTAATACTGATGGACTCTTTACACAGCGGCCTCTACCATCAGTGTGTGAATGGATGAGTTAATACTGATGGACTCTTTACTCAGCAGCCTCTACCATCAGCGTGTGAATGCGTATGAATGGATGAGTTAATACTGATGGACTCTTTACACAGCGGCCTCTACCATCAGTGTGTGAATGGATGAGTTAATACTGATGGACTCTTTACTCAGCAGCCTCTACCATCAGCGTGTGAATGCGTATGAATGGATGAGTTAATACTGATGGACTCTTTACTCAGCGGCCTCTACCATCAGTGTGTGAATGTGTATGAATGGATGAGTTAATACTGATGGACTCTTTACTCAGCGGCCTCTACCATCAGTGTGTGAATGTGTATGAATGGATGAGTTAATACTGATGGACTCTTTACTCAGCAGCTCTACCATCAGTGTGTGAATGTGTGTGAATGGATGAGTTAATACTGATGGACTCTTTACTCAGCAGCCTCTACCATCAGCGTGTGAATGTGTATGAATGGATGAGTTAATACTGATGGACTCTTTACTCAGCAGCCTCTACCATCAGTGTGTGAATGTGTGTGAATGGATGAGTTAATACTGATGGACTCTTTACTCAGCAGTCTCTACCATCAGTGTGTGAATGTGTATGAATGGATGAGTTAATACTGATGGACTCTTTACTCAGCGGCCTCTACCATCAGTGTATGAATGTGTATGAATGGATGAGTTAATACTGATGGACTCTTTACTCAGCAGCCTCTACCATCAGTGTGTGAATGGATGAGTTAATACTGATGGACTCTTTACACAGCGGCCTCTACCATCAGTGTGTGAATGTGTATGAATGGATGAGTTAATACTGATGGACTCTTTACACAGCAGCCTCTACCATCAGTGTGTGAATGTGTATGAATGGATGAGTTAATACTGATGGACTCTTTACTCAGCAGCCTCTACCATCAGTGTGTGAATGTGTATGAATGGATGAGTTAATACTGATGGACTCTTTACTCAGCGGCCTCTACCATCAGCGTGTGAATGTGTATGAATGGATGAGTTAATACTGATGGCCTCTTTACTCAGCGGCCTCTACCATCAGCGTGTGAATGTGTATGAATGGATGAGTTAATACTGATGGACTCTTTACTCAGCGGCCTCTACCATCAGTGTGTGAATGTGTATGAATGGATGAGTTAATACTGATGGACTCTTTACTCAGCAGCCTCTACCATCAGCGTGTGAATGTGTATGAATGGATGAGTTAATACTGATGGCCTCTTTACTCAGCGGCCTCTACCATCAGTGTGTGAATGTGTATGAATGGATGAGTTAATACTGATGGACTCTTTACTCAGCAGCCTCTACCATCAGTGTGTGAATGTGTATGAATGGATGAGTTAATACTGATGGACTCTTTACACAGCGGCCTCTACCATCAGTGTGTGAATGGATGAGTTAATACTGATGGACTCTTTACTCAGCAGCCTCTACCATCAGCGTGTGAATGCGTATGAATGGATGAGTTAATACTGATGGACTCTTTACTCAGCGGCCTCTACCATCAGTGTGTGAATGTGTATGAATGGATGAGTTAATACTGATGGACTCTTTACTCAGCGGCCTCTACCATCAGCGTGTGAATGTGTATGAATGGATGAGTTAATACTGATGGACTCTTTACTCAGCAGCTCTACCATCAGTGTGTGAATGTGTGTGAATGGATGAGTTAATACTGATGGACTCTTTACTCAGCAGCCTCTACCATCAGCGTGTGAATGTGTATGAATGGATGAGTTAATACTGATGGACTCTTTACTCAGCAGCCTCTACCATCAGTGTGTGAATGTGTGTGAATGGATGAGTTAATACTGATGGACTCTTTACTCAGCAGCCTCTACCATCAGTGTGTGAATGTGTATGAATGGATGAGTTAATACTGATGGACTCTTTACTCAGCAGCCTCTACCATCAGCGTGTGAATGTGTATGAATGGATGAGTTAATACTGATGGTCTCTTTACACAGCAGACTCTACCATCAGTGTGTGAATGTGTATGAATGGATGAGTTAATACTGATGGACTCTTTACTCAGCAGCCTCTACCATCAGCGTGTGAATGTGTATGAATGGATGAGTTAATACTGATGGCCTCTTTACTCAGCGGCCTCTACCATCAGTGTGTGAATGTGTATGAATGGATGAGTTAATACTGATGGACTCTTTACTCAGCAGCTCTACCATCAGTGTGTGAATGTGTGTGAATGGATGAGTTAATACTGATGGACTCTTTACTCAGCAGCCTCTACCATCAGCGTGTGAATGTGTATGAATGGATGAGTTAATACTGATGGACTCTTTACTCAGCAGCCTCTACCATCAGTGTGTGAATGTGTGTGAATGGATGAGTTAATACTGATGGACTCTTTACTCAGCAGCCTCTACCATCAGTGTGTGAATGTGTATGAATGGATGAGTTAATACTGATGGACTCTTTACTCAGCAGCCTCTACCATCAGCGTGTGAATGTGTATGAATGGATGAGTTAATACTGATGGTCTCTTTACACAGCAGACTCTACCATCAGTGTGTGAATGTGTATGAATGGATGAGTTAATACTGATGGACTCTTTACTCAGCAGCCTCTACCATCAGCGTGTGAATGTGTATGAATGGATGAGTTAATACTGATGGCCTCTTTACTCAGCGGCCTCTACCATCAGTGTGTGAATGTGTATGAATGGATGAGTTAATACTGATGGACTCTTTACTCAGCAGCCTCTACCATCAGTGTGTGAATGTGTATGAATGGATGAGTTAATACTGATGGACTCTTTACTCAGCAGCCTCTACCATCAGTGTGTGAATGTGTGTGAATGGATGAGTTAATACTGATGGACTCTTTACTCAGCAGCCTCTACCATCAGCGTGTGAATGGATGAGTTAATACTGATGGACTCTTTACTCAGCAGCCTCTACCATCAGTGTGTGAATGTGTATGAATGGATGAGTTAATACTGATGGACTCTTTACTCAGCAGCCTCTACCATCAGCGTGTGAATGTGTATGAATGGATGAGTTAATACTGATGGCCTCTTTACTCAGCGGCCTCTACCATCAGTGTGTGAATGTGTATGAATGGATGAGTTAATACTGATGGACTCTTTACTCAGCAGCCTCTACCATCAGTGTGTGAATGTGTATGAATGGATGAGTTAATACTGATGGACTCTTTACTCAGCAGCCTCTACCATCAGTGTGTGAATGTGTATGAATGGATGAGTTAATACTGATGGACTCTTTACTCAGCAGCCTCTACCATCAGTGTATGAATGTGTAGGTGTGACCTGCGGTGTAAAAAGCACTTTGAGTCGTCAGAAGACTAGAAAAGAAATATACAAGCTCAAGTCCATTTACCATATAGAGTTGCCATGGTAACAAAGCCATTTTAGGACAATACTGTTGGACGTAACCTGCAACTTGAGCGGTTTGCGGGGACAGACGTTGGTAAGAAAGGTCGTTGTAGGTATTTTTACAGAGGGCTGTTTCTGTTTCTCAGTGTTACTGGCCAGAATAAGAGTTTGAGGTCAGGCATCGTGTTGGAGGTAAACCTTTCCATTGGAATAGTGACGAAAAAGCTTCATGTCAAACAGAGTACAAATGTGCATGAACAGAGTGTGTGGGTGTGTTTCTGTGTTTGTTTGTGTGCAGGCGACCACAGTCACTCATTCAGCCTCTACCTGCCTCGCTGTTGGAGGGCTAAAAGAGGTGTGTCTGAATTATTGATAATAAGTAGATTTCAATAGGCTGAACACGTCCTTACTGATAAGTGAGCTGTCAATCAGTGAGGACCTCGCTGTCATTGGATAGAGGAGGGTGTGGAGGTGGTGATGGACGGGGGGGGGGGATATGTAGAGGGTACGGGTATATGGACTGGTTGAAATCAGGCCCCCCCCCCCACTCCACTCCCTCCTCTCACCTGGAGAGACTCATGCGTAGCTTTTCTCCTCAGACAGACCTCGGGGACGTCAAAACCAAAAAAACCCGTCTGGAGCGGAACACTGTGAACCCGGGCCGTGACGAGGAGCTGAATTAAAGGAGGAAAGTGGCTAAAAAGCTCTGAGGAAGTCGCTGACGGAGGCGGTTGTGTGGATCAACTCTCTCAGGTGGCTGCCAGCTTCACTGTGCTCCTCTAGGCCTGCTCAACTCTGTGTACTCAGAGTGTGTGTGAGTGTGTGTGTGTGTGTGTTACAGCTGCCTTTCATTAAACAGCTTTAATAAGATTTTAAACTTTAACTCTGCACTGTAACTTTTAACTCTTTTTTATATTTTTACTTTATTTATTTCAATTAATTTCATTTTATTTGAACATATTTTCAGATTTAATCATTTCAGTGATTTTTTTAAATTTTCTATTTTAATGTTTCTTTTCTTTCCTCTGTCATGACGCTTTTGATGTCTTATGTGAAGCACTTTGAATTGCCTTGTGCCTGTGTGTGTGTGTGTGTGTGTGTGTGTGTGTGTGTGTGTGTGTGTGTGTGTGTGTGTGTGTGTGTGTGTGTATATGGAAAGACAAGGTTGATAATGTCAGCAGCGAGCGGCCGTCTCTCAGACCAAATGGGCCTCAGCTGTCAGCTGCGGTAGAGCTAAACTGAGTTTAGGGGAGATTAACACAGAATGACATCCTGTTTGCTTCAGTCTAATCCTAATCTAATCTGACGGTGCTGCATGCGGGGGGGGATGTTGTGCTCACTTTGCTTCCCCCCCCAAAAAAGCTTGTTTTACATCTTTTCATTGTGTCGGACAACACAGGGAAGTTATTTAAACCGGTGGGCGCTTCGGGGGCCATGAATGTGTCTTTGGAGCCGAGTAACAATCAGATGGATAAAAAGATAAACAGATATTTAGATGAAAGGATGGATGAGTATATCGATGGATAAATAGAAGGATGGACACAATGATCAAAAATAGACTAACTGATGTTAAGTTAGATAAAAGGCAGGATGGGTGACAGAGGGTGGAGGACAAATTGAGAATTGTTGAAACATACATTAATGGATGGATGGCTGGCTGACTGGCTGGCTCGTTGGATGGATGGATGGATGGATAGATGGATGGATGGATGGATAGATGGATGGCTGGCTGGCTGACTGGCTGGCTGGCTCGTTGGATGGATGGATGGATGGATAGATGGATGGATGGATGGATAGATGGATGGCTGGCTGGCTGACTGGCTGGCTGGCTCGTTGGATGGATAGATGGATGGCTGGCTGGCTGGCTCGTTGGATGGATGGATGGATGGATGGATGGATGGATGGATGGATAGATGGATGGCTGGCTGGCTGACTGGCTGGCTGGCTCGTTGGATGGATGGATGGATGGATGGATAGATGGATGGCTGGCTGGCTGACTGGCTGGCTGGCTCGTTGGATGGATGGATGGATGGATGGATGGACAATAAACATGGAGCATCACTCAGTAAACACACAACATGTACATGACTGTTGTTGCATTACAGTTACACATGTACTTCACTCATTCAACATGTAGTGACTTAAGTGCTTCCCCACCAATCCCCCTCCCTGTCTCACACACACACACACACACACACACACACACACACACACACACACACACACATGCACACACACACACACACATGCACAGGGCGTGGTGTGAGTCTGATATAAATTTTTCACTGTGGTGATCTCTGCTGTAAGTGGCGGACCCTCGACTCCTCTCCCCGCTGTCTCTGCTGGGAGCTTCTCCACACATGTGAAACACCGCTAACAGCCACCGAGGGAGGAAGTGGAGGAGGTGTGTGTGTGTGTGTGTGTGTGTGTGTGTGTGTGTGTGTGTGTGTGTGTGTGTGTGTGTGTGTGTGTGTGTGTGTGTGTGTGTGTGTGTGTGTGTGTTATTTCAGCTCCTGTGGGTCGGGGGAGACTTATGAATAAATAAGCTATTTCTTTCACTTCTTTTCTAACATTTCCTAGAAACCTTTTTTTCATTTTTTCTCTCACAGCTCATAACGAGCTCTGAGGTGTTTAAAAAATGAACGCTCTGCAGACGCGTGAGCCGGACGCCGGCTTCTTTTTGGTCTCTGAACAAATCCTTTCAGGTGAGTGGAGCTGGGCGGACCGCTGCTGTGTGTCCTTGACAGTCCTATTGAAAAATTTAACTCCCTCTCTGCGCTACTCTTCCCCCCCCCCCCCCCCCCCTCTTCATGCACCCACTTCTCCTGTCAACCCCTCTTGAGCACTAAGAAATGTCAAAGGTCAATTTGCCGGGATTTCCAGCTCGTGCTCTCCCCTGAGGCATTAGACGCTCGTTCTGTTGTGAAAGACAGGAACACGCTATAAACTTTACTGACCTCATGATTCTAAGGATGTATAAGATTTTCTATCAATCAAGCACTATCAGACATTTCATTTTATGATTACCATTATTATATTGATTTACTGTAAATTAAACCTTTACTTTCTCTGTCTTCTTTTTTTCATAAACCGTACATTTTATAAAGCTACTCTGATATGGGTCGTTCAGTTTTTCTATTGAATTTCTGCAGCAAATGAAACAAAATACATTTAAATTAACCAAACAAAACAGAAATGTAGAGAGGCTTCAAAAGAAAATGCAATGCTTACTGTAAATGCAATGTAGGAATGTGCCTTTCATGCAAACGGGTTCAGATTGTGCGATCATACACAAACTCTATGTGATGAATGTCTTCTCCATCAAAACAACACAAAGTGGAGAACCTTCTTGTTTTGAAATTTGTCTCTATTGATGCAATTCTGAGCAAAACTCAGGCACTTGCTCATACAAACACCATTCAATGGACGTTAAGACTCAACATCGTAACATCGTCTTTAACAAAGATGTTCTTGTGACGGCCCTCTGGCCTGTCAGATTATGCCTCCTCTCTTGTGTTGCAGGTACATGTAATTGGTAGCTGGCTCGCTGGATAGATGGACGCTTTAGGGTCCTGTGAAAAAGGTTAGCCGGAAAAACTGTTTCCTTTTTTTTGTTTTAGGATGGGTCACTTTAAAATTAACTTTCCCCCTGATTCATTAGTATTTACTAATATCAGTCTGTACCTGTCAAACTATGAATGACGATCTGCTGAAAGGGTCAAATGTTCGAGGAGAAGTCGACCAGTCGGCCTGGAGTGGAGATCGTTTGGTTTAAAGAATCTGCTTATTTTCACCTTTTCAATTTGGTGATGTTTACTGGGTTATTTTTTTTTTATCTCTTCTTTATTAATATTCACAATATACACTTAAGATTCTTTGAGCAGCATTTGACCTCTGACCCCGACACGTCTTTAATTCACTTACATGATAACACCAACATAAACAGGAACCTTTACACAGTCACAGATCAACATATTTCCTCTCTCTGAAGACATAAGCTTGTCATAGCTTGTGAAGAATGTGTGTGTGTGTGTGTGTGTGTGTGTGTGTGTGTGCGTGTGTGTGTGTGCGTGTGTGCGTGTGTGTGTGTGTGTGTGTGTGCGTGTGTGTGTGCGTGCGTGCGTGCGTGCGTGCGTGTGTGTGTGTGCGTGTGTGTGTGCGTGTGTGTGTGTGTGTGTGTGTGTGCGCTCTGTGATTTTATTGACATCACTTATTCATGCTCCTGCTGTCCCACACACGTCCACTCTGGAGCACTGTCACCACACACAGTTTTAGTCGTAGCCTAGTGATCTGCACGTGTGCAGTGTGTGTGTGTGTGTGTGTGTGTGTGTGTGTGTATTAGTCGATGCACGGGGGTCTAAATATCCAAACCTGCAGCCTCCATCTCTTGATCGCCTCTTTCTTGATTTGTCTTCTCCTCACACTCGGCGCAGCGACTTGATCCTTCTCTAAGTGACTTGTTTTGTTCTCTTATCCGGAAACAAAAAGTCTGGAGGTTGAGTCGTGCTCATGGACTTCAGCGTGTCTCGTATGAACGTCTCTCTCTCTCTCTCTCTCTCTCTCTCTCCAGCAGCAGCTCCTCTCTCTAATCCGGGCAGAGTGGTCTTCTTGATCCTGTGGAAGCCGTTTGAAGAGTTTTGGTTTTTCTCTGCTCGGTTCTGACTGACAGCCGCGCTCCGCTGCCCAGTGGCTGGCCTGAATCCCCCCGGCTTTGGGCCTCTGCGGCCCGGCTCTCATCCAGGCCTGATCCAGCAGAGGAAAGCCTCCACGCCGTCAGGACGGATTTGACAGTCCTCGCTTATCCCAGGGATGTCCAAAGTGCTTTCACAGTGGGTGAACGAACACCCTCCCCCCCGCCACAAACCCTATCTCACCACCGGTATGTGTGTGTACATGGTGTGTGACGAGGCACTTAGCTCATGAGACGAGACAATCGTCATATTTAGCTCACAAGAACAAGACGTGATGACATTTTAAAACTTCAAAAAAGAAAATATTTGACTGGAAAAACATTTTATTTAATCAAAACGCATCAAATGCAAAACACTGCAGGTCTGGTTAAAAATATGAACCTGAACTCTCTATTTATTTAAGAATCTGATAACAGACTGAAATCTAAAAAAGCTGAGTCGTATCAGTACTTGCTGTTGCATGTTTGCGGTAATCTACAGAAACATTTATTGCAATCTTTTTTGTGATCTTTTTATCTGATGTGAGCTCGAAAGGTTTGAGAACGTAGAACACACACACCGATCATTCGCTGGATGTGTGTGTGTCTGCACATGCAGCACGTGTGAGTCAGACAAAAATAAATAGGGAGCATTTTATTCATTTAGATAATTATGCAAAATATATATATATACATTTTAAAAAGTCTAGGAATAAAACTTTCTCCACTAAAGATTTATTTATTTTTGGGGGGGATTCTGAGGCGTATTCTGGGTCTGCCCCGGGATCTCCTCCCAGTTGGGACGTGCCCGGACAAACCTGTAAAGGATCGAATTTAGGATTCACAAAATGATTCACAAATAGCATAAATACAAAATTATTTTAAATTCATGAGAAAAGATCCAAAAATTCTCCCAGTTCAGTCACAGTTATAAATATGTCAACTCAAACTCCATAGCAGCAGGACGTCTCCGCCAACAATCTCGAGGAACCTACAAGACGTGAGAGCTCAGGAGCTCCAGGTAAATAACTCTAAAAGTTACTGTTGTTCAGGTTTTATTGTAATACTTCTACAGAAAGTGATTTTTATTAAGGATGCTATGATAGGAATTGTAATTTTTGTAATATGTTTTAGAGAATTCATGTTTTCTCTAACTTGTGCCTATTACAGCCAAGCTGTTCATACCACTTTAAAGTGGATCTACAATTTATATTTAAGTGTACTTGTTATTTAACTAAGCACTAAGTGAACATGTCATTTGTTTTCATGACTGAATATTAAAGGTAAAAGCTTTCACACCATTCTGAGTAGAATTTTGATTTTATGTGAGTTTTACAAAAACACTAGCTGGACTAAGTTGAATTTAGTTACTTAATGTTTAAAAACATTGTTTTTGTCAAACTAAAAATGTGGACCATCTCTTATCGAGGCAAATATAAGTATCGGATCGGGACTTGGTATCGGCTGATTCTCAATATAAAAAAATCGGATCGGGATCGGGGACCTTAAAAGCTGATCGGGACGTCCCTAGTTGTGACCAAACTACAAAAAGACCCTCCAGAACTTCTTTATACCCCAAAAATGAGAACAAATCATGGAACGTTTTGAAGAAACTACCTGCAGGACTAAATCTCTCTGAAGGTAAGAAAGAAAATATCTAACCCTCTAAGAGGATCCAAACGGGGTGAGGGTCTTCACCTGCTGGATCATTATCCAGTGTCCGTGTGTGAGGAGGAGACAGACGGGTCATTGAGCGGCTCAGGAAGTGGCTGCAGCGTGTAGACAGAGGGGGGGGGGGGGGGGCTGAGCTTCATTGATAAACCTCCTCCGGCCCCAGACGAAGGAAAGGAAGGAAGCCGTGCAGGCTGCAGGACCAGAGGAGGGAGACACTATGGATCCAGTATTGGGACAGGACAGGAGTCCAGCCACTGCCAGCCATCGATCAGGATCGCGATCAATCAGGAAACCATCGAGCGGGCCAGCGCCAAAAATAGAGTGAGAGCACCTGAGAGCGAGCGGGGGGACGGGGGTCAGCTCGGAGTCACAGCTGACCGCCTGGAGACACCAGACCCCCCCCCCCCTTTGCTCTGATATGCCTGAGGCAGGAAGTGGATCAGAGCGCTGCTGTGAACCTTAGAGATGTGTTTCATAATGGAGCGTACAGATTTATGCCACTTGACCTCTGACCCTCAAATGTTATTGACATGTTTCCTTGTTCATGGGTCAAATCCTCCTCCCCGGAGCCGCAGATCCTTCAGCTTAATGCAGCGGCAGTCAGAAAACACGACGTCCATTCTTATGTTTGTTCATCAAGGAATCGTGTCATTACAGAACTATAAGTTATCATAATTTAACCCTTAATTACCTGGTTTGTTGTGTTGTAGAACTTGAAATCAGTCTTGGTCTCGAGACCACTTTTTGAAGGTCTCGGTCTCGTTTCAGAATCGAAAGCAACTCGGTCTTATCCGGGTCTCAGACTGGGCGGACTCCAGATTTTAAATCAAGACCGGTATAGACCACCAGATTAGAAGGAAAACACCCCCCTGTAAAAGAATGAATATCTTCAATTCATAGTTTGATTTCTATCGCCCCGGTTACGGCCATAACCCTCCCGTTGTTACGGTCTAAGTGAGTGACATGCCCCCTAAACACAAGATGAAGATTTTTCAGTGATATTTGTGGTCTTGGTCTTCCCCCGGTCTCGGAACACTCTGGTCTCGGGTATGTCTTGGTCTCAGTTAGTCATGGTCTTGACTACAACACTACTGGTTTGTATCATCGAGACCAGAGATCTGCAGAGTCCCTCTGCACCTTTAAGAAAAAGCTAAAGACCCAGCTCTTTCATGAATACCTACTAACTTAATGATGATGGTCTCCATATTATTGATGATGATGATGGTAATGACGATGGTTTTTGTTTGATAACGACGACTTATAAGATGGTTTCTATACTGATTAGAGCTCTCAAGAACTGCCCTCAATGTTGTGCTTTACCTCTGGTCACTTCCTGTCAGCACCTGTGTGTCCAATCAGACTCAAAGCTGATCGTTTGCTCTTACTGACATTGTTCCCTTTTTTCTAGATCCTTGCTTGTGTTGTTCTTACTCTCTGATGTACGTCGCTTTGGATAAAAGAGTCTGATAAGTGAATTGTAGAATTGTAGAATTGTAGATCTCTTTTACAAAGGAGGCCTGACGAGTGGCAGCAACAGCCAGTTTCAACAATAAATGATCGAACTCATTGATAAGAAATTAATAACTTAATCACTTAACTTTATATATTTTTAAAACCTGGCAGTAAAACCTTTTAAACTCATGTTTAAGTGCCGCACATAAAAAGCCTCTTTTGTGTGTAACTTCTGCAGTTACAAATGAGACTGAGAAGAAGAAAAAAGAAATGTAAGTGAGTGTTCATAAATTCCTGGACGTACCTGTGTTAGAACAGAGAGAAGGAAATGTTCTCCCCGAAGTGAAATATCACTTCAAGCTGCTTTACTTTGTTTGTGAGCCAGCGAGCCGACGGTGGTGCCAGAGTGGAGTAAATCTTCTCCGGTTTGTGTGTGAAAGCCTCCAGGAGGGGGAGGGGGGGGGGGGGGGTCAGAGGAAGACTGCCGGGGGAAGAGGAGGCCAGCGGTAAGACGCCTCGGTCCTGCCCGCGGGAGATAAGTGTCCGTCCCTCCCTCGACTTCACACAGCAGACCCTGAGAGTATGTACAGTATGTATATGATATGGAGATGCACAATATCCAGATTATCTTCTGGAAGAGGTTTACACAGACCTCGCATCCTGAGCCCACCACACACACACACACATACACACACACACACACACACGCACACACACACACACACACACACACAAACAGGTTTTCACACACATGAACGTATCCAAAGGGAGCGTTAAACGCAGCGAGGACAGCGTGCAGCGGGCGGTAGCGGTAGCGGTGGCGGTGGCGGTGTGTGGAGAATCGGCCTGACTAAGCTCTGAATTTACATGGCTAAGCAAAAGTTGTTAACCCGGAGAGAGGCAGGGCCAGAGAGGAGCTAATGGGATTTCTCTGTTAATGAAATTTATGAAAGAGAGTAAGAGAAAGAAGGAGAGGGAGGGATGGAAAGATAGAAAAAAGTAGAAGTAGTGGAGAGAAGGAGAGGTTTGGGGAAGGTCCATGCTGCTGCTTCACGTTGTTAAGAGTTATCGTTCACATGTTGATTTTCACACTTTCTGAAGAAAAACTCAAATAGAAATTGTTGAAACAAAATAAAAAAGACACCGATGTGGGGAAGCTGTCATACTTAAAACGAGAGATGCAATCAAGGAAGACATCTTCTGAAGACATCTTCATGTTTCTGCTTTATGTACTGCAGAAAAATCACAAAGGTCACATGACCTCTCACGATAGGCCGACAGAGGTGCTGCTTGTCAAAACGCAACTCAGGCTCGAGGCCCCATGCAGGCCTCTTTGGGGGACCAGGGGACTGAAAAGTTTAAACCACAGCAGTAGCTCAAAATGCGCAAATTTTGCAGTGACAGTAGGAAACCTCCCTGATGGATGGGACTCTAGAATCGCCCGCTGCCTGTCGACCACATTTGATTCAAATTCAGCGTTCCCCCTCTGCACAACTGAAGCAGCTAGTAAAATTAAAACCGCCACAATCTGCGACTGCTTCTTCAGTGGGGAGCGGTGATTTTGATATCGTGCAAAGAGCACCATGTCTCTCCCGGTACAGACAGGAGGACATGTTGAACTCTCCACCAGTTTCTCCTCGTTTCCACAGTCCAGGTGAACCTGCTCGTTCCTTCACCTCCGCACCATGGTTACCAGTTTGCTGCTTCCAGTTTGTTGCTGGCCATACCGCTCCTGTAGGTGGTCGACAATTCATGTCTTTGACCAACACAATTTTGCAATAAGATGAGACTAAAGAACTGCAGAAATATTACAAATATCTCTCCATAGTGTGACGATGAGATGAGAGCAGCTTTCTTTAAACAGCTCAGATTGAAGGTTTTGACCAAATTACACCAAACAGGAGCACGCTCACTCAAAAATGTTTCTAGCGGGGTGGCAGCTGTGGCTCAGTTGATAGAGTCACAGCCTCTCAACTGGAATGTCGATGGTTCAATCCCCAGCTGGGCAACACGTTCGATGTGTCCTTGGGCAAGACACTTAACCCAGAATTGCTCCTGCTGCTTTGGTGTGTGAATAGATTAGTGTTGTACATCTGTTGCTTTGGATAAAAGCATCTGCTAAGTGAATTGTAGAATTGGTGGCAGTAAAAAAGTCTTGGTGAAATAACCTGCTGTTTGCATCCTAGATGTTTTATGCATGTGTGAAAACACCAAGAGAGCATATTTGATTTTAATAATAATTTATCGTTTATTAATCCCGCGAGGGGAAATTCCTTTTTACACTCTGTCTAGTGTAAATCTCAGTCACTAACCACCTACTGTCCTCTGTGCTCTTGAGCTCTCTTAGGCTCCTCGAGATCGTTGACGGCTTGCCAGAACAACCAAAAAGACAAAGAGTAAGGTATTTTACCTGCTTTTTGTAAAGCGTCTCGAGATAACACTTGTTATGAGTTGACGCTATACAAATAAAAGTTGATTGATTGATTGATTGATTGATTGATAGTAAACATGCTACACACACATGCACAAACAGGATCATATGGACATGCGTTAATGGAGAGGTCTCAGAGTGAGGGGGCGGCCCACACAGGGCGCTCCTGAGCTGGTGGGGGGGTTAGGTGCCTCGCTCAAGTTCGCTAATGCTACAGCTAACAGGAGGACGTAGGAGAAGCTGTGTTTCCGCAGACTTTGAATTTTTGCACATAGATGTGACTAAACCAGAAAAAGCATAATATGGGCCCTTTAAAACACACAATAACAATCCTGCCCTCGGGTAAAAATAAGACATTAGGTCTGTTCAAACACATGAAGTCAGATGTCAGTTTGTGTTCTCTCTGCAGGGTGTTGGTGTTTGGAGTCGACAGCGGCCCTGCGGCTGTGTGAGCTGGATCTCGACCTCAGCAGCATCAAGGTCTCGTTCCCCCCCGTTTGCCCCGGAGTGAGTGGGCAGAAGATTGTGATGAGCAGGGAAGAAGAAGAAGAAGAAGAAAAGAAGAAGAAGGAAGGGGGCAAGTAAAAGTGAGTGAGGGTGTGCTGATGGGGGAGGAAATTTACCCCCGAGTCTGCACATTCTCCTACACAAACACACACACACACACACACACACACACACACACACACACACACACACACACACACACACACACACACACACACACACACACACACACACATCTACCTTTTCTGGGTTTGGTTTGCTGTTTTAGTTTGATGCTGAGGCAGATTTCCTCATGAGCCCCCCCCCACCACCCCACATACACAAACACACACAAACACACCTAACAACCCCCCCCCCCCCAACCTCACCTCTCTGCCCCTCTCGCCCTCCGAACCCGGCACAGTCAGCATCGGCATGGCGACGCCAATCGATGCTCCGCGCCCCGCTGAGCGTGTCCACACAAGGCCGAAGCGAAGGGCCCCTCCGCAGGGGATTGTGGGAAATCTGATTTATGATGCCCGCGGTGTTGCTGACCACTAACTTTTCTCTCTCTCTCTCTCCTTTTGTCTCTCCATCTCGCTCGCCCGCTCCTGCTCTCTTCTCGCCGTGACTTACCTGTTTAACTCTTTCCTTCGCTTTTTATGAAACGAGAGCGACCGTTGAAGAGAGAGAGAGAGAGAGAGAGAGAGAGAGAGAGACAAAAGACTGAACCAAAGTGAGCTCCACATTTTGGCTGTGTGGGAAAGCGGGCGGGATAAGACGGGGTGTGTATGGGAGGATGTGGCGAGATGAAAAGGAGCAGAGGGGATCTGCGTGCAGCAGGAGGAGGATGTAGGGAGGATTTTCACGCCTGCTTTGGTGCTCAGTCTCTCTCATCTGCTGTCGTCTCTGCCCTGAAAACTCCTGGTGATGTTTTAACCAGCAGTGGAGCACATCGCACACACACACACACACACACACACACACACACACACACACACACACACACACACACACACACACACACACACACACACACACACACACACACACACACACTCACACACACACACACACACACACACACACACACACACAGGTCGAGCAGTTAAACACACGTTCAAGACAAAAACTACAGGACGGACTGGAACATTTCTAAAAACAAGAGAAGAAGAAGAAGATGTCACTTTAAGACCCTATGATGAATATCTATCAGGGATGTAAAGATTCACATCACTACTCTGAAAAATGAATCTCAATAATATTTGTAAGATGGAGATGAGATTTATTTTTGTGATTTTTTATATATTTTATAGATCTTTATTTTTCTCAGGTTGAGATAATATCAGAATATCAGAATCAGATTTATTGTCCAGGTATGCTTACACACACACAAGGAATTTAACTTCAATGAACTGTGTTCTCTTATGTACAGGTACAACATTAAATATCAACAATAAACATAATAAGAAAAGACTAATATTTACATAAATATGAAAGAGTGCAGTGGTGAATAGTGCAAAAGATGCTGAAGTAACAGTAGTATACATTATTTGATTTAATGCTTATGTCATTTATATTTACATTTATGCACTTATCCTTTAAGGTTGCCCATGGTTACGGTTATAACTTGTGTGTTCGGTGTGTGCTACGGTCAGACATTAAAGTATGTAAGTTGTCCCTGTGCTTTTACTCACCCACACCTGAAGGTACATCTATTCAGTATGTTCAGTGTTGTAGTCAACAGCCACCAAGAATTAAACTAGCAATAAACATCACCAGAGAAGCGCCGTTATAACGGCAGCAGCTGCTGAGTAACATTTAGAAAATTGAGCACGCACCACCGTCTTTTAAATCGGAGATGTGGAAGCATTTTGGCTTCAACGAGACAGAAAATGAAAAGAGGTGAGAAGATAACAGACGAGATAAAAACTGTGTAGACAGAGAACTACACAAATAACACAACCAACATGATGCAGCTTTTAATCAACACCACAACGAGAAGCTCCAATCACCTCCACTGGATGAGAGGAAACAAACATTAAAAGGACAAACGGGTTAGAGACCCTAAAGGAATCTGTTTCAGTCATCATTAGTCTTCAGTCTCATTTTGTAAAATAAACCGTGAGAGAATCGTATCATCACACCCATCCTTCAGACACTACACTGGCTCCCCATCTCTTTCAGGATACAATACAAAGTCACCCATGGAAATGCCCCCCTCTATCTCAAAGAACTCCTCACCCCACAATCCTCCACACGAAGCCTCTGCTCTGGAAACACCAACCTCCTCCATCCTCCCCAGGACTAAACTCCACACCATGGGTGACCGGGCCTTCTGCTCCTCTGCTCCCAGTCTGTGGAACGCTCTCCCCGAGCAGCTGAGGGCTCCACAGTCTGCTGACGCTTTTAAAAGGGCCCTAAAAAGCTTTTTAACAAAGCCTCCTGTTTGTGCTTTTAGTTTCCTTAGTTGCTTAGTTGATGAAATTTGTTTTTTATTTCTATCTTATTTTTTTCCTGTAGCACTTTGAGATTTTTTTTTGCAAAAATGTAAATTGCTTTACAAATTAAATGTATTATTATTATTATTATTATTATCATGAGTTGAGTGAGTCGTTACATAATATCTATGATGATGCACAGAGATGTGTCTGTAAAGCGCTGCCTGTAAAAACCTTTGTTTTCCCACGGTACAGAGCGCTCCATAAATAAATGCATTATTATGTCATATGAATTTGCTTCAATTGAATTATAAACCTTAATTAAATGTATTTAATGCCTAAAACAGAGTCGGGTGTTAATAAGATTATTAGAGACTGAATTGTAAAGTCATTCCAGGTTCAATCACGCTGGATTGTTAGTGAAGATTTAAATGAAGTTCCAAAGCAGTCACACATAATAATCCCATTACAGAGACGTCTCTGTGTAGACGACGTGTGAGCATGCATCAGACTGATACTTAGACTGTCTGAGTGTGTGTGTGTGTGTGTGTGTGTGTGTGTGTGTGTGTGTGTGTGTGAGCTTCAGGGGGGCCTCCCAGCCCCCCGCTGTGTGAGGGGACCGGCTCCTCCTCAGGACGCTCGTTCACTATCTCCTCCACCTCAAGAACACAGTAAATTAGAAAGTTAGCGCGCTGATGGGGCGGAAGATTGGCCTGCTGGGCTGCTGTTTCAGTGTGTGTGTGTGTGTGTGTGTGTGTGTGTGTGTGTGTGTGTGTGTGTGTGTGTGTGTGTGTGTGTGAGTGTGTGTGTGTGTGTGTGTGTGTGTGTGTGTGTCAGCAGTAAACGCAGCTCCCCAAACAGCAGGAGATATGCATTAGACTAATGTGTGATTAAACACATCCATGCATGTGATTGGTTGATTTATCTGCACTGACAGATGTAACTGGTTGGTTTTATAGATCAATCATGAGGCGGAGGGGGCGGGGCTTGTGATGCAGGCTCGTTAGCATCATTAATGTTGTTTTTGCCTTAATTGTACGTTCAATCACACGGTAAATATCCAGGAACAGTAATGGAATGATGTGTGTGCAGTTTTAGACCCCAACTACAAAATCAAGTCGTCTAGATTTAAGCAGGGCTGCAGCTAACAAAGGTTTTAATAATCGATTAGTCGACTGATTTGTTTTTTTAATTAATGGAATGATTGGATAAAGAAACAAAACACTTTCATGTCCAACCTTTAAAAAAACAGATCATAGACGTTTGAGCAACAACAGGTCGTTCCTTGAGCGTCTCCTGCAGCTGTTCAAGTCATGTGATATTATAAAGAATTAATTAAAAACGAGAAAGATTTGGTGCATGTGTGAACGACCAGGTCAGGAGGATTTTCAGGGTCAGTCCAATTCTCAAAAACAATTTCAGAGTGAACATGTAAAAATGGCTCAAATCTTCTTTTTTAAGACCTTTTAGAGCTAATTTCTCTAAACATTCATTATTTAGATTTGAATCAAATTAAAACACTTCTTTACACGTCTTTAGACGCAGAAAACATCCCTTCAAAAACAGAACATAGACGTTTGTCTCTGCAGCTGTTCAATGACATGATGATCATATGATATTATTAAAACAATTAGGTGCATGTGTGAACAACCAGATCAGCAGGATTTCAGAGTGAACATGTGAAAATGGCTCAAATCTTTTTTCATATATTCAGTTGTGTGTTTACATTGTTGCCAATTTTTCTAATTATTAATGATCTGGATTTTGATCAAATTTAAACACATTTTTTATCTTTGATTGAGGTCTTTAGGCACAGAAAACATTACTTTGAGGAACTACTTCAGCAACTTCCTTTTCAGAAAAGCACGGCACACTTGCATGTTGTTCTCTCCATGGTGAGAAGTTCTCTGTAAAACTTCAAAACAAGCAAATTTTGAGAGTTACCTCTTTATTAGTTTTGATGTTCAAATCTCTTTTTTTTGTAAAGATTTATTTTTGTGCTTTTTGTGCCTTTAATGTAGAGACAGGACAGTGGATAGAGTCAGAAATCAGGGAGAGAGGAAGTAGGGAATGACATGCGGGAAAGGAGCCACATGTGGGATTTGAACCTGGGCCGCCCGCTTGGAGGACTACAGCCTCTGTACATGGGGCATGAGCACTAACCTGGGCCACCAGCGTCCCAGATTTTCAAATCTCTTAAAGGCAGGGTTGCTAATTTTGAAAAATCTAGCATGATTTTGAAAGTGGCATTCCCTCAGTGCTCCGTCTGCAGCCCCCCCCCCCCCCCCCCCCCCCCTCTGTGCTCCCTCAAAAGCCACGCCCCCTCACTTACATGCACGGGCGCCGTTGCTCCAGAAGCCACGCCCCCTCAGCTCATCTCTTGCATTGTGTAGAAACTACGTCGTCTCATGTCTCATTCAGTAAACTCTCAGTATAAACTCCTAAAGTCATCGGTGACGAGCTCTGAGTGTGAGCTACAAGAGGGAGAGAGCGAGCAGGGAGACAGGGAGGCGTCTGATTGGTTCATCAGATTGGTACCTCGTTGCAGACATTGGTTGAAGTTTTTACAGACTTACAAACTGATACAGATGATGGATTTTCTTTGTTCCTTTTTCAGAGAACATGAGTTATTAATGTCTGTCAGGACATAAAGACAATTTACACCAAAATCTTAAAAAGAGGATCTGGAAGAAAATTAACAACCCCGCCTTTAATCTCTGCAGAAAGTTTGAAACAAAAGTTCATAAATGGGTTAATATGTGTAAAAACTCACCTGCAGACCTCGCTGTGTAAACCTGCATCACCATCTTTAACGGTCTCAGCTGCACCTCTCTCCTTTTCCTCTGAGTTGTACTTCTTTAACGACTGCGTGAGGAAGATGTATATTTAATATCTCATCTCGCCGCGCTGATGATGTGGCATGTTTTGAAACATTGGTTTCATAACTATATCAATACCTCATCTCTTTTTCATGCCATCGATGATCGAGGAAAACATCCGCCTCAGAGGCAAACAGAAGCACTTAGCTCGGCTTATTTCAATACCTGATTGAACTCTGCTGCTGCTGCTTTATTAAGACATCCCCGCTCATCGAGATGACACTGTCGTAAAGAAACGGGGAATGTTGGCGCTCGACTACCTGGGTGGATTTCACAGGACATTAAGTCGAGATCTGCAGATGTTAGTTTTTCTTCTTTTTTTTCTCAGGGATTGAACTTTGTGACGCCGGTGGTGTGTTGTACCCGTGTTGTCGTTTATTAAATCTGCAAAGGGGGGAAAGTTTGTTTTCACTCTGCTTTGAGTCTAAGCAGCTCTGACATCTATGCTACCCACAATCCCCGGCGGGAGGAGCTGGCTGTTAGCGATATTTCCCCCGGCGACGGCTCGTGCTCGGGCTTTACACCGTGTTGCAGCAATTAGATCTCAATTAGCTGAGGAGTAAACACACACAGAGAGGGAGAGAGAGAGAGAGGGAGAGAGAGAGAGAGAGAGAGAGAGAGAGAGAGAGAGAGAGAGAGAGGGAGAGAGAGAGAGAGAGAGAGAGAGAGAGAGAGAGAGAGAGCTGTTAGCAGAGCTGTTCTCTCCGGGGTCTCGTTTGAACCTCGACGTCCCCGGTGTACCGACTGCGGCCCTGCGGGAAGGATTCAATCTGCAGCACGTCAACACACACACACACACACACACACACACACACACACACACACACACACACACACACACACACACACACACACAGGAAACACACCAAGCTGAGGAGACAACAGGGACGACAAAACACACAAACTGACACCATGGTGATGCATCATGAGGCATTCAGGTACCTTCTCTTTATGGGCAGGTTTAACAGAATTGACCCTGAATGTCTCGTTTAGAATCTTTTTTCTCCCTCCTTTCTTCACTTTCTCTTATACTCTGAGCGCCATGGAGAGAACGCCGTTGTTTTTCGCTGCCACTCTATAGCCAATGATTGTGTTTCCACAGCGGTCGCTTCGCTCCGTTTACAGAGGGTGCCGGGAGCGCCCCCTACGCTCTGCTCCGTTTCAATTGGGCTGCAGGCACGCGTCGAGCTGGACAGAATAGAACGATCCAGACAGGAAGTCAGACAAGGAAACGCACAGAGCGTCTGGCAAATTTCAAAATAAAACACAACATACGGACTCATGATCGTGTTATCCATCACTTTATCAACATGGCGTCAAAACAGGATGAACAACAAATCATCCTCAGAGAGACAAAACAACATGTTGTTCTTTCCATCCATCCATCCATCCAACCATCCATCCATCCATCCATCCATCCAACCATCCATCCAACCATCCATCCAACCATCCATCCATCCAACCATCCATCCATCCATCCAACCATCCATCCATCCATCCATCCAACCATCGATCCATCCATCATCCATCCATCCTTCCATCCTTCCATCATCCATCCATCCATCCATCCTTCCATCCATCCATCCTTCCATCCTTCCATCATCCATCATCCATCCATCCTTCCATCCATCCATCCTTCCATCCTTCCATCATCCATCATCCATCCATCCTTCCATCCTTCCATCATCCATCCATCCTTCCATCCTTCCATCCATCCATCCATCCTTCCATCC